>NC_046165.1:59020621-59310621 GCF_011064425.1 Rattus rattus | reverse complement strand
GCCAAGTAACCATTAGAACAAAATAATCGCCATCCCTCACCCAACCAAAACCATCAGCCAGAAATATGGTCACATTTTCATGGCTACATCTGGGTCCTATGTAACCATAGTTTTACAAATTCGTCAGTTTAAGGAACAAAAATATAATATAATTATCCAAAGTTCATCTCTAACAGAGACTGTCCTCAGACCTGCATAATTACATGTTGTAGACATGCATAATTACATCATGTTATTGAGAGAAGCTTATTGCTAAGGTGATGCGGTGGCCACTCAGAAACAAACCCTTGACATAAATGATGTGATCAAGGCAGAAATACATCAATTGCATGTGATAATACAGTACATATGGAAACTGTTAAAAGCCACAGTGCACCTGTATTGCTCATATGTATCGTATCTAATGTATGTTATGTGTTATACATAGCATGTATGTATGTATGTATGTATGTATGATTCATATAACGGTGATGATGATGCATGTTGTCAACTTGACAGTATCTAGAATCACCTGGACTATGGGCATCTGAGTGTGCCTGTGAATGGTTATCTTGATTAAACTCACTGTAACAGAGAGACCCATCTTAATGTGAGCAGGACATTTCCCTAAGCATGGATCCTAGACTGCTGTAAGCAGAGAGAGAGGCACACAGGCATCCATCGCTCCCGTCTCCTGACTGTGGATACAACACTGGCTGCTTTGTGCTTCTGCAGTCTGGACTCTTCTGTACCTTGAACTGTGCGCTGAAGCAAGCCCTTTCACTGTTAAGGGGCTTTTACCAGAGTGTTTTCTCACAGTAATAGGAGAGGTGAGTATGCTGAAACAGTGAGATATCTTTTTTTACTGCCATGTTTGTTAGTGCTTCCAGGTCACGGGTTTAAGTTTCTTGCTATGTCTATACACCAACTCCCTCAGGGTTTTAACACATGATCCTCAGGCATCTCACTCATGGGTAGTTCATAATGGTAGTTTGTGGGCTGAGATAGGATGACCTGTTCAGCACTCACAGATACAGGAGACAGACAAGAACAAGTTTTTATTTTATGTGTACAATTATTTGTGTTCATGTATACGTGTGTGCCACATAGGTGCAATTCCCATGAAGGCCAGAAGAGGGCATCAGATCCCCTTGGAGCGGGGGCTATAGATGGTTGTGAGTTGTCATGGGTTCTGGGAATTGAACCTGGGTCCTCTGTAACAGCAGCAAGTGCTCTTATCCACTGAACCATCTCTCTCTAACCCCTTTATTTAGTAGGTTTTAAACAAAGTGGTCTATCTGATTGAGAGGATGCCTGTTCTGAGATTATGCTGAGATTATGTCCTTTCTCTTTAATGGCAAATTGTGCTCTCATGAAGCGATACTGCTGGTCGATGGCTGCTGTACATTCCTTACTGGACAAAATGCTAAACACCCCTGTTTGGATACTTGCCACTCAGTTTTTAACACGTTACTCCATAAAGTCTAGGGGTATGGCAACTACCAGTGTGCCCAACTACACCTGCCTTGGCATTTTAAAGGATGCAGGGCAAATAATAAACACTCACGCGTGCTCACAAATGGCGTGCATTGCTGGAAACACTCCTTCAGTAGTAGACTCCCATAGCCCCCAGGGACCACTGCATGCTTCCACTTCCACTCCAGTGCAGTCCCCTCTACAGTGTAACCAAGGATGCTTGGTGTGACTAACAGAAAGTCAAAAGTGGTGGTATGTTAGTCAGGTGGTGGTGGTGCAAGCCTTTAACCCAGCACTAGGGAGGCGGAGACAGGTGGATCTCCGAATTCAAGGCTGGCCTGAACTACAGAGTGAGTTCCAGGATAGCCAGGGCTACACAGAGAGACCCTGGGGTTTTTTTTTGTTTTTGTTTTTGTTTTTTAAAATGATGATATGTCATCCCCAAGATTTAGTGAGGTCTTTCAGGTCCCCCCTTGATTACTCTCTCTTGTATCATTCAGTTCATAAAACCTCACCATCAGGGACTGGAATGATAACCCAGCAAGTAAAGGCACCTTGGCCAAGTCTGATGACGAGGTCAGTCTCCAGGACCCACAGTACACATAGATAGCCCCCGCGCGCTCTCTCTCTCTCTCTCTCTCTCTCTCTCTCTCTCTCTCTCTCTCTCTCTCACACACACACACACACACACACACACACACACACACACAGTGGCACACACGCTCAACATATACAAGCTAAAATGTTGTCAGAAAACAAAACCATCTTCCCTTGAGGTCATAGCATGTCAGAGAGAGACCCTTGTGGAGAGGAATCAAGGCCCCTGCCTGGGAACTGTAGATGCATTAAACCTCATCAGAGACCCAAGCCACATCATTCCTGAATCTCTAAACCTTCTAAAAGTTTGAGATAATAACACTGGCATTCTAAACCCCTGATTTTGAAGTAATCTGTTAGAGGAATGGGAATATTTTTAATATAGATTCATTTATTTATTATATAGAAGTACACCATAGCTGTCTTCAGACACACCAGAAGAGGGCATAGGGTCACATTACAGATGGTTGTGAGCCACTATGTGGTTGCTGGGATTTGAACTCAGGACCTCTGGAAGAGCAGTCAGTGATCTTAACCACTGAGCCATCTCTCCAGCCTGAGCAGTGGGAAATTATCATAACTCCTTTACCCTCCCCTCCTCCATCATCACCATCAGAAGCTCCTGGTGTGCTCTGTGCCTGTGCTGGAGGAGAAGAGGGGATCAAAGGGGGCTCATTTCCATTCCCCAGGCTTCAGTTTGCTTAATCCCACAACGTCTTCCATTGCTTCTTCAATTACTCATGTTGACCTTTGTGCTCAGTAAACGAAATCTTCCATCTCCAGCAGCAAATCAGTTCCACAAGTTTGCAGGCTTTGCGAGAGGAGTCAGACCGAGTAAACATGGCATCTTGTGAAGTTTTAGAAATCTGGTACGTTTCTGTTGACTGGCTCTCTGACCCCAGCTGTGACATCGTCACTAGGCCCATATTTAGCTCCGCAGAGATACAAACCTCCATATGCTTCATGAGGAAAATAGAAGGCAGCAGATGTGATCTCTTTTAAATACTGCCCTTCTGCCTTCACAGTTATGTATAAGCGCTAGAATAAAAATAATAGTATTATAGCCAGTGTTCCTCTGGGAGATGCAAAGATGTCTGTTTAGGGAACTACCATGGTATAGCACTCAGAGGATGGATGGATGGAGGGATGGAGGGATGGATGGAGAGAGAGAGAGAGAGAGAGAGAGAGAGAGGCGCCATGGCTTAGAACGAAGTGTGAGAGGAGATGGATGAAAGGGCACACTAGAAAGGGTCCACGGATGGGTCCTGGAGGGAAAGTGACACGGAGCTCAGGTTCCAGCTGGGGAGAGGTTGTGCTTGGGTAAAAGTCCCAGTGACTGCTGTTTAAAATAGCAACTGCTATTTTTGGACTTCAAGTTATTTGTGTTGCTAAGGATATAAAATCGCCCACATCTTCATTAATATCTGTCACAAGTACACATGCTGTGTGTGCAGAAGCTGGGGGGAAACCAAGTGAAAAGGGGAATGGAGGCTGGATGGCTCAGTGGTTAGGAGCACTACTGGCTGCTCTTGCCGAGGACTCAGGTTCCATTCCCAGTACCCTCACGGTGGCTCATAACCATCTGTAACTCTAGTTCCAGGGAATCCTGTGTCCCATTCTGGCCTCTCTGAGCACTGGGGACACATGTGGTGCACAGATATACATGTAGGCAAAACACCCACACACATAAAATCAATGATTTTTACAATGTAAGAGAAAGGGGATGGGAACCAAGTTGATAACTGGGTCAGTGTGGAACCAAGGAATCAAAGCACCCAAAAGCCAGGTCCAGTGGGACACACACGGGCAGAGAGGCAGAACGATCCCTGAGGTTGAGGCCAGCCTGGTCTACATGGCAAATCCAGGCCTGAGAAAAGAGTTCACTATACTGTAGCCAAGGATGTCCTAGGGTCAGTCCTCCTGCCTCGGGCTCCCGTGTGCTGGGACATGCCTGGTCTCCCATTTCCATCGAGCCATCCCCACATTTTGCCCTGGAGAGGTGGACATAACTATGATCCCAGCAGTTCTGTCTGTCTTTTCTGCACCCTTCCCCAGAGCTCTTGAGCCACACTGCTCAGTAAGCATCCTGTCCCGTTTTGCACAAATCAGTTGTTCAAATCAACTTTCTAGAGATCACCAACTAAATCCTTCTCTCCACCTGCCCAGGTCTTTCCCTTCTCCAGGTGCCACAACCTCAGTCGACACTGTCACCACCCAGGCCACAGCCCGAGGTGGGAACATAGGCTGTTACTTTTCTGTGGTCTTCATCCACCACATTCAGCTGGCTATAGGAGCCTGACAAGGATGCTTCACAAGCTCATGTCACTGCTTCTTAACCGCCCTGGATTTCAGAGTGGGCCTTCATGTTAATGATGTCATAAGCTTATCATGACCGTTTCTGTCCAAGTAAGTCACTACTACTGCTTGGGGGCTGGGGGGAGTTGTGATAATTAAACAAAGCATCATATACAGAATGGGTAGCACACAATAGGAAGTCCAAAGCATTTGCTTAGGTTCCCCTTTTCCAGTCTTCACAAGTTGGCTGGCCAGGATTCCACCCGAAAGGTTCATCTTGCCCTTCCTCTTCTGAACTACTCCATGTCCCGACAGCTCTGGGACATTCTACATTTTGTAGACATTCTACATGTTGTTTTCTCCTCTGTGTGGATCATTTGCCCTTCATTTTGTTTTCATTCCCCCTTCCCCCAGGTCTGCACAGTGCAGGCTGGCCTCAAACTCACTTCTCCCCAGAGGATCCTGCTGCCTCCACCTCCCAAGTGCTGGGGTCACAGGCATGTACCGGGCCTGCTTAGGCATCAACAGTGGTTTGCTAACCGCCCTTCCTTCTTCCTGAGTCTAGTCCTGCAAACTCTGAGCTCCCCACAGGGCGCTTCCTGTCTACAATGGTTTCCTGTCTGCACATGCTGACCCTCTCTCTGGTGGTCAGCTCCTGGCCCACAGAAGCTTCTCCAGAATCGTGACTCAATTGTTCAAAACACAAAAACTTGAATGAGAGGTGGTGATGGGGGTGGGTTGTGGGGAAAGAGAGGCAGACAGACAGACAGACAGGATGAATAGAGGGGACAAGAGAGAGAGAATATGAATGAAAATGAACTTGGATTTAGGCAAAGTGTCAAAAACTGGTAAATCTGGTTAAGAGTAACTTCAAACTTACAAAAAAAAATAACAAAGTGCTATATAACCTCGAAAACTTTTACTAAGTTTAAAATCACTTCAAAGGACAAGATTAAAAATAAAAAGCATTATGCAATCCAGCCCCAAGGAAACAATAACAAACCCAAGTTGAACATTTTCCCAAACTGACCTACATTCCCAGAATGCCAATGTCCTAGAGAGGACAGGGAGGGGACAGCAAGAGAAGGAGGAAAGGGGGTTGGGAGGAGGAAGGGAACGTGGGAAAAGAAGGGAAGGGAGGAGGTGGAGGGGGAAGAGAGGCAAGAGACCTGAAAGTGGTTAGGAGTATAAAATCAAAGATGAACCGTGCAACGGGTGAACTTGAACTGGATCAAACTGATGAAAAGGTAATGACATGTATGATTGGTACACACGATGACATTTGAAAACAGACTCCAGTTTAATAGCAGTACAGCAGTTTGAATTTCCTGTGGTTAGGTACACGAATATTTAGGAAATGCATGCTACGGTCTGGGGTGTGGCTCAGTGGTACAGCAGTTACCAAGCTCGGGGC
This sequence comes from Rattus rattus, assembly GCF_011064425.1. Taxonomy (NCBI): domain Eukaryota; kingdom Metazoa; phylum Chordata; class Mammalia; order Rodentia; family Muridae; genus Rattus; species Rattus rattus. Next base: position 59,304,860 of record NC_046165.1, on the reverse strand, counting down.
TCTGGATTCTCACCCACACACCACCAGAAATGAACAGAAGAAGGAAGGAAAGAAAGGAGGGACGGAGGGAGGGATGGGCACAGGGCAAAGAAGAGGAATTCGTGGAGAAATATTTATGACATTTAAGGGCAGAAGACTATGTTTCAATGTATAATAGCATTACCCCCCCGCAACTCTCATGTGTGTGTGTGTGTGTGTGTGTGTGTGTGTGTGTGTTAGCACTAATGTGCTTTGTATCACCAAAGAAAAGCAGCACTTCCTGTCTCCTTTCAAAGCTTCCCCACCCATTGAGACAGACAACACTGCCTTCCAATGACTATAAATGTTGATGACCAACACTGAAGATGACCCAGAAACATTTTCTATGTTTGTGGGATCAATGACTACTGTTAAAATGCCCATACTATTCAAACCCATATGAAAATGACAATGATAGTTTTCACAAGAAAAAAAAAAGCAATCCTGGGGGTTGGGGATTTAGCTCAGTGGTAGAGCGCTTGCCTAGGAAGCGCAAGGCCTTGGGTTCGGTCCCCAGCTCCGAAAAAAAGAGCCAAAAAAAAAAAAAAAAAGCAATCCTAAAAATTCATAGGGAACCACAAGACCCTAAATAAATAACACAACCTGGGGCAAAAATAAGTAGCCAGAGGCATTACCTTACCCAGGTTTAAGCTATGCTATGGATATGGATATAATGCCATAGTTAGTTCTCTTTTTAATTTTCCTTTTTAAATATTCTTTTACGTTTCATTTATTATTGTTGTTATTTTCTTTTTTGTGAGAAAGGATTTCAGTATGTAGTCCTGGCTGGCCTGAAAATTGCTATGCAGATGTGGCTGGCCTCAAACCCCACAGACATTCGCCTGCTTCTGCCTCCCCAGTGCTAGGACTAAAGGTTTGTGCCATGTTCCTAGCTCATTTGCCTTTTTTAAAAGGTTTTTTTTTTCCCACGTCATTCCACTCCTTACAGCCGTGAGTTTTCTCTTCATTCAGTTCGTCACGTCCTTTGCTGTGCAGAAATTTTTTAAATCTAATATAGTCTTATGTGTGGTCATGTATTGTCTTATGTAATTTGGGTCATATCCCAAGCTTAAATTCCCAAGCCAATGTTAAGAAACCTGTATTTCTTCGGTATTTCACCCTGTATTTTCTTCTACTAGTTTGAAACATCAAAGTCTTATATTTAAGTCTTACTCCATTTGAATTAACCTTTTTGTCTGTTTGGATTTTGTTTTTTTAGAGACAGGCTTTCATTGTGTTATTGCCCTGGCTGTCCTGGAACTCACTCTATAGACTAGGTTGGTCTTGAATTCACAGAGATCCACCTGCCTGCCTCCAGAGTGCTGGGATTAAAGGTGTGTGAGATAGGTGTCCAGTTTCAGTCTCAGCCAGCCATGAACGGATGCTCTTCCTAACTGGGCGAGCTTGATATCTTAGTTTAGTTGTCTGTAAATGTGTGGCTTTATTTCTGCACCCTCTGTTTTGTTCCACTGGTCTTCATGCTTTTACGTCAGTACTCTGCTGGAGAGATGGCTTGGTGGTTACGAGCACTAGTTGCTCTTACAAAAGACCCTGGTTCAATTCCCAGTGCCTACCTGTCTGTAACAGTTACACACCTAGCTGTAACTCCAGTTCCAGGGGATCTGATACCCTCACACAGACATAGTTTGTCTGTCTGTTTGCTGTTTATGGTGGGTCTGGGGAATCAAACCTAGAATGTAGCACATGCTAGGCAAGAGCTCTACCACTGAGCTGTGTCCCCAGTCCAGTCACTCTTTTTAAAAAGCTGTCCATGCACGAGTTCCTTCATGTATATATGTGATTCACATGCATGCAGTGCCTGGGGAGGCCAGAAGAGGGCGTCAGGTGCACTAGAACTGGAGTTAGAGGTGGTTATGTGCTGGGAAGTGAGCCCTGGACTTCTGCAAAAGCACTGAGCCATCTCTCCAGCCACCAAAATGTGAAATATGTTGCCAGCTTTTCAAAACATAAAAAAGGAATTAGGTCCGCAGTCTCTACGCTGCTGCAAATGTTTTTAATCTTATTATAAAATGCCCCAGTTGGGTTGTTAGGATTGATTTTTGCCTTATCCATTTAGACCTAAGGATTCGGGAGGCAAGAATCTAAGTTGTCTTTTGGGATGGAATAGCAGGAGTAGAGTTCTAACCCAGGACAGCTTTAATGGCTGCTATGGTGCACTGGGGAAATTTATGCTACAATCTGGGCTCCCAGGAAACACAGCTGGACGTTCTTGAGATGAGGGCTGGTACAGAAAATGAACCCTTGGTTGAACTTAGCACAGTACCATCATTAACGTAATCATCGTGTGCCTCTGTTCTCTTATGGAACCTCGGGCGAGCAACGTTAGAATGGCCACAGCGGCTTCCTGGTGATATTAGAAGGAGTTGCAGCTGGTATAAGCAGAGAGGCAGAGAGACAGCGTGTGTGAAAGTTCCTGCCTCTATCTGAGCCCCTGGTATTTCTAAAACTTCTAGTACCATTGCAGGAGGTCATCCCAAAATAAAATCCCTGGGTGGGAGGCTGGAGAGACAGTTCTGACACTCTTCTAGAGAGCCTGGGTTCGAGTCCCAGCACCCACATGGTGGCTCACAATTTCCTCCTGTAACCCCAGTCCCAGGAGATCCAGTGCCTTCTTCTGGCCTCAGTGGGTATACAGACATACACACAGCCAAAGCACCCATACAAGATAAAATTTAAAATATATATATATATTTTTAAAGCCCGAGTTAAGAGATAGACCCTCAAGGGGGAGGGCGGGGGAGAGATCAACCCTTTGAAGAACACAGACATTCCATGTTCTTCCCCTTCCCCTTTCTTGCTGTCATTGGGGAATCTACAAATTTTCTTCTTTCTGTAACATCTGCCCTTCACTCTGCCCATGAAATGCCGCTGTTTGGAGTGGTACTACTCACAGGTACTGTGAAAAATAAATCGTTTTTCATTTTTCTAGACAGGGATTTTCTGTGTGTAGCCCTGATCCTTTCTCTGTAAGACCAGGCTGGCCTTGAACTCACAGAAATCTGTCTGCCTCAGTTTATGGGATTAAAAGCATGTGCCACCATCACCTGGCTGGTACTATGAACCTTTATTAAGAGCTCTTGGAACTGGAGAAATGGCAGTAGTTAAGACTGCTTACCGCCTCTCCAAAAGACTCGAGTTTAGTTCCCAGCACCCATATAGGGCCACTCACCATTACCTGTAACTCCATTTTTAGCATATCCAAATCCCCCTTCTGGCCTCCAAAGGCACCCATGCACACATGGCATATAGATACATACACATAATGAAAATAAAAATGAACTTTGAAAGACAAGAGTGTGCTGTGGGAGGCCTTTAAGTCACTGGGGTTCTACCTGTGACATGAGCGCTATAGTCCCAGTCCCAGGCCCTTCCTCCCTCTTCTTCTTTGGCTGTTTGGTCATGAGATGGGTAGCTTGCTCTTTACAATGCCTACCAGAGGCCTAAGCGACATAGCTCTATGGTCATGAGCTAGAACTGTAAAAACTGTGAACCAAAATAAAAATTTCCTCCTTCTAGGTTAATTTTCTCAGGGGTATCATCTCAGTAACAGAAAGTGGAGGGCCACAATGGCCAAGTGACTCCTGTTCCTCACATGAGCATACCATCACCTCTGTAAGTGACAATATCCACACATGGTGGTCATATCACACTTGGGGCCCAGGCCCCTTTGAATTCCTCTTGGGAAGGCACCCGCCCCATAGGTCACATGCACACTTCTCTTCAGGCAGGGTCAGGCCAAGCAATCTCCAGTACCTGTCCAAGGGAAAGCTCAGTTCCTGGAGAAAGAAACAAGAAGTCTCTTGTGGTCTTGAGTCCAAGCCCCCCTCTCCAAGGTAGCTTAAATAGCAACAAGATATTTCCCAGCCACAGGATCCGATTCGGTCACAAGAGTCCTGAAGGATCCCACCCCCAGATCCCCGCAGTATTTATCGAATGCATAGTGCTTGCTCTTACAAGCCCTCCAGAGGTTTCTATTGTCTTGAACTCAAGAGCATATGGAGCACCGACATTCAGCCGCTCAGCTATTCTCAGAGTTGTTTTTGCTCTGTAAGGACACAAAGTGGCTTTTGAAGCTCCTCTTGTTTGTCGGAGGGTTCTGCAGCTATGAGGGAGCAGGCTTTGGTGAGCAGAGGAGAGAAAGCCATGTCTTTGTGCTTTCCTGTGATCGCTCTGCCAGAGAGTGACATCCCGGGGGAGCTGTCTAACGGCAGACAGCATTGCTAACAGGAAGCGGGCAGCAACATGGTTTTTTAGCAATAATGATCAAACATCCTTTGAATTTTCCCCTTTATCCTTGAAATGTCTCGTGTTGCCGCGGATCTATTCATTCCCGCTAATTCATCTGAAGCGAGTCATCTCTGCGGATCTGTACACAGAAGTCACGGGGCTCTGAGGACATTGCTCGAGACAAAAGTTCCTGGGCTCAGAGGGAGGGCCAGGAAGATAAACAGTCACTCCAAAGACTGAGGAGCTCTTTAAAAACCAATAAAGGAGGAAAAGACATGAAAACATCTCCAAAGGGCCCTCGGGTTTTGAAGATGGCCTCTACAGCCTCTAAACATTTTTACCATGCCATCTCTGACTCCCCTGTGCTCTTTGGCCCACTCCTATTATCCTCTGGCATGAATTTCCTCCATTAATTATCCTTCCTCCCTGTGGGATGCTCTACATCTCCTGTCGACACCGCTTCCTTCACCATCACCATCCCTGAATGTACCCTAGGATGCCCTGTTCTTGGAGGCCCTTTCCCATACTGCCTGAGTGGGCTGAAGACCAGCAGCTCCAACGCCATCTAGAACTGCTGAATCCAAAATTTCGGTGGTCAGGACTGGATCTGCATTCTAGAAACGGGTTTGGTGGCCCTGGAATCCCAGCCCTTATGAGGCAGAGACAGAAGGATCACCCCTGGGTCTGAAGTCACCAGGGCTATATAGAAAGACCTTGTCTCAGAGGGGTGAGGGGTTGGGGATTGGAGGCAAGGAGGTGAGTGAGGAGCATGGCCCAGAGGCAAAGCCCTTACTGGGCAAGGATTAGGACCTGAGTTCCAGTCCCTAGCACCCACATGAAAACTAAACGTGGGGGCGGGGACAAGCCAGTGCTAAGAAGCAGAGGAACATTCTGTGGGCCCATGGGCCAGCCTGTCCAGCGGAAACAAGTGAGCTCCAGGTTCAGTGAGAGACAAACTCAACAAACCAAGGGAGAGGACGATAGAGGAAGGCACCATCAACCTCTGGCCTCCATGCACACGTGCCTGGGCTCCAGCAGCCCGCCTCAGCACCCCCACCCCAAGTATGTATTCTAACAGATGCCTGGGTGATTTGTGAGCTCCTAGAGACTGGAAAATCACTGTTGCCACCAGTCGTCCCCCTCTCTCATGGATTTTCTTCCTCTATCCATTCACTAAATTCATTCTCTAGGGCTCTGTCCTGGACCTCGCTCGGCTTTTCATGTGTTCTTTTCTCTATGTGAGCTCAGTCACCAAACGCCAAGCTGGTATTTGTTTCACACAGATGAGTCTACACCAGACAGTCTCAAGTGTGGGTCTCCAGGTCTGGGCTCTGTTCAGAGCCTCTGGGGTATCCGGTTGCTTTTTGGACTTTTCTAGCAAAGTATTTCACGGCTTTCTAAGCTCAGCTTGTCTGAAATGAACTGGACACCTCCTAACCCACTCTGCATCCATGATGACTGTCTGGGCTACATGGTGTGGTTCTGGCAGCCACCTGGCCCCTGCCATCCCAGGAGCCAATAACTCCCACCACTTAGGAGTTTTGAAAGTCAGCCTGCGGCTTCTGTTCTGAAGCCTGATTCTCAGACGAGAACCATCACTGGCCTTTTTAGGGATGTGGGACTCCCTTCACAAACTTATTTCTCACAGTCTTTGTAAAAGACCAATCTTTTTCGACAGTCCCAGTGTGGGGGAGCCAGTCCAAGCCTGCTCTTACACCCAGGTCTCCCTAAGCCTCTGATGCCCTTCCTCCACACTCAATCACATGCATCTGTCATTTCCCGTCTGCTGGGGTGAACCTTCCTTCAGCCATACAAGCCGGAGCCCCTTCCAGCTCTCTCAGCTGCAACTGAAATGAGGACCTTCCACTTACTCAACCCACGCCATCGAGCCCAACCCGATCCAACTTTACCTTCCTCTTTCCATCACCCCACACCCTGGGAGTCTGCTCTCACACGTTCTCAGAGTTCCTGCCTGTGTAAATTACAGAACTCTGTAGCTCTTCCAAACGTTGTGGAGGATCTGTAGTCACAGGTTAAACCTTGTGTGGTATGAGACTATCCTCCAAGCCAAACTGCCGCCATCCTCAAGAGTGTGGCTCAGCCTGCTCACCAAAGATCATCAGTTAGGCTTGCTGAGACGGGTACAGGGAGGGTCACGGATAGCCAGCCCCTTCCCAACCAGCCGTATGCAATTCTTCCCTATGTGGATGTGATCCGGGTCTCTGGGAAGGGGCTAGAGGACATAGGTGAGGAAGGAGAGGTGAAGGGACTCTAGTCCCACAGCTATCATCATGCATGCTGGGTACAGACCTTCCATTGTAGCTGCTGTAGTGTCTCTCATGCTCCTGTCTGTCCCCTCACCCACAGCCCTGTCATTAAGCTTAATAAACGAACTGGTCTCTCAGAGCAAATGTTAGTGGAAGTTCATATTGGTTTATTATAGGGATTGGAAGACAAGTAGGTAGACATTGTTTATATCATACCAAAGGAAGGGATTTTAGGTTTTTTTTTTTTTTTTTTTCTTTTTTGGTTCTTTTTTTCGGAGCTGGGGGCCGAACCCAGGACCTTGCACTTCCTAGGCAAGTGCTCTACCACTGAGCTAAATCCCCAACCCCAGGAAGGGATTTTAGAAACACCTTCTGATGGTTTATATCTACTTGGCCCAGGGAGTGGCACTATTAGGACATGTGGCCTGGTTGGAGTAGGTGTGTCACTGTGGGTGTGGGCTTTAAGAACCTAATCCCAGTTGCTGGGAAGCCAGCTTTCTCCTAGCTGCCTTCAGATGAAGATGTAGAACTCTCAGCTCCTCCTGCACCATGCCTGCCTAGATGCCGCCATGCCTTGATGATGATGGACTGAACCTCTGAACCTGTAAGCCAGCCCCAATTAAATGTTGTCCTTATAAGACTTGTCTTGGTCGTGGTGTCTGTTCACAGCAGTGAAACCCTAACTAAGACACACCTTGTATCTCAGTTTCGGGGCCTGCTGAGATTTGAGTCCAGTGGTCAGCAGCAAAGAGAGTTTGTGTGAGGGCACCTGGGGAGAATCAGCACTGCCAGTAACTGCCTCAGTGGAGACTGTGAAAATTTCTTTGGGCAGCACAGGGTTAATCTCCAGGATGTAAAGCCCTGTAGTGTAGAGAGTAGAGAGGCCATTTCCACTTGAGCAAAGGGGTCAAATCCACCAAGGGTAAATAGTGGCTTCCGCCACTGGTAAAGAAAGCATCAGAACGTAGAGTCTCATTCCCTCTTCCAGATCTCATTCTGTCCCAGTAACCATTCTCACCTAAAAAATAGACAGCAAGGCAACATGCAGTGCACCCGGGCCAGCTGCAGGGGGCTCTACATTCAGTTGTCATCCTAGGCAACAAAGATATTTCCTTTCCAAGTGCACATGGCAAGTCCTAAGTCTTGTAAGTGCTTCAACTGGGAATTCAATCCCTGAGCCCGTGTGTGTGTGTGTGTGTGTGTGTGTGTGTGTGTGTGTGTGTGTGTGTGTGTGCGCGCGCGCGCGCGCTGTGTGTGATGTATCCCCATATATGTGGATGAGATGTTGTCTGTATGTGAGTACACATGAATGTCAGCGATTGACTGGATATTTCCTCTAGATGTACATTCATTCATTCAATCAACTCAAGAGTGAATGGAAGAGCCAAGAAGAACCATTTCTAGCGTCACCCAGACATTGGCTCTTTGTTGCCTCGAGACTCAGACGGACAACTTGGCCGTTCTGAGTCTTGAGCCTGCCAGTTTTCTGACTGGAATAGATACTGCCCTCCTAGGCCTCCAGCAGGCCAATTGCAGACCTCTGGGCCTCTCAGCTCTCCCTTATCCCATGAGCCAATCCCTTATAATCCCTTTGCATAGCTGTCTGTTTCACTGTATAGCATGTGCATATCTGTGAGTATCTTAGTTCAATGTGTGTGTGTGTATTGCTTCTGTTTCTCTTAAGAAGCCTAACAATAAGCAAACATTCTCCTCTAAACGCTCTTAATTCTGCCTTGACTGCCACATCACTAAGAATCAGTACCATTGCTAGGAATCTCCTCCCGTGACCCTGAGGAGGACATCTCAAACAGAGATCCTGATTCCACGACCCAACGTTGACATCAGCCCTCTTGTGCGATTAGCCTTGGAAGTGAAGTTAGGGTTGAGATGTGCTAGGAGTGTGTGTGCTCACCGAGACACCTGGCATCGCCTGGTTAACAAAGTCCTCTGCAGCTTTCTGAAAGTTGAGAAGTTGAGAGACAATGTGTGCTTCCCATAAACTACTAAGCATCCCATCTTCTTACTTTAAGATTTATTGATTTATCTTTCTGAAAGTTCTGCTGCATGTGTGTCTATGTACCACGTGCCCGCAGGAGCCCATGGAGGCCAGAAGAGGGGGGTCAAGCTCCTGGAACTAAAGTTAAAGGTGTTTTTGAGCTGCCATGTGAGTGCTGGGAATTGATGTTGGGTTCTCTGAAGAACAACTAGTGTTCTGAACTGCTGAGCCATCTCTCTAGCTGCTCTGACCTTGGTGTTGACTGTTCTTTATGAGTAACTATAAAAATGATAGCACGTTCTCCTCTCCATATTGCCCTAATTGTAACACATACACACACACACTCCTTCTCAGACTGCTGAGAGCTCTTAGACATACTTCAGACGGTGAAAAGGCTATGGGGGATCCATCCATTAATAAGACTGACAGTGTTAATGTAGATGATAGCTTGAAAAAAAATCATTTGATTGGCAAGAAAGACCAGAGAAGCTGTGTAGCTAACACTTTATGATAAGCACTTAAATAGGGTGGGAGCCGCTACAGTAATTATGCCATTAAGAAAGAGTGGTCTGGGAGGGGCCGTGTGAGGGAGGACTGGAAGGAGGAGGGGGCTGCGATTGGGATGTAAAGTGAATAAATAAATAAATTAATGAGGAAAAAAAGAGTGTTCCAGGGCTAGTGAGACCGCTCAGAAAGTAAAGGCATCTGCCACCCACACCTAAGGACCAGAGTTCAACCCCCAGAGCCCATACTTAAAGCAGAGAACCTCTGATCTCAGTGTGCATATTCCTGCAGACAGGTCGCCAAAGAGTATTTCCAAGGCCAGAGAGAGAGCTCAGTAATTAGGAGAGCTTCCTGCTCTTCCAAAGGACCCAAGCTCAGATCCAAGAACCCACATGGCAGCTCATAATCATCTTCAACTCCAGTTCCAGGAGATCCAACACCCTCTTTTCTGGCCTTCAAAGGTGCCAGCATTTACATACATGTGCGTGCACACAGGCGCGCGCGCGCACACACACACACACACACACATAATTTTAAACTAAATAAATACTTTTAAAGTGTTCCCAAAAGCTAAGAACATTATCAGATAGCATCTGAGACTTATAGCAGAGATCTCTCTGCTTTGATGTAACCCCTCTATCTGACGGCCCCACCAGTATGGTTTGAAAATGCCTTATGTGGTGGTTTGAATAGGAATGGCCCCTATAGTTTCATGTGTTTGAATCTTGGTCCATAGGAAGTGGCACTATTAGGAAGTATGGCTTTGTTGGAGTAGGTATGGCCTTGTTGGAGGAAATTTGTCACTGTCGGGGTGAGCTTTGAGGTCTCAGAAGCTCAAATCAGTTCTCTCCCTGCTGCCTGTGGATCCAGATACAGAACTCTCACCTCCTTCTCCAGCGCCATGCCTGCCTGCATGCTATCATGCTTCCTGCCATGATGGTAATGAGCTAAACCTCTGAACCTGTAAGCCACCCCAGTTAAATGCTTTCTTTTATTAAGAGTTATCATGCTCATGGTGTCTCTTCAAAGCAATAGAAACCCTAAGCCTCCTTTATTTATCATTTTCTTTTCTTTTGTGACTATAAAAAGTTCATGTAGGGGCTGGGGATTTAGCTCAGTGGTAGAGTGCTTGCCTAGCAAGCGCAAGGCCCTGGGTTCGGTCCCCAGCTCCGGAAAAAAAGAAAAAAAAAAGTTCATGTACACACACACACACACACACACACACACACACACACACACACACACACAGAGGGGGTTCCAATGGTCTTGAAGCTATCACTATTATAGTAAATTTAGGGTATGTTTCTTAGAGTACGGTGTCTACTAAAAAGGCGCCAGAACTCTTTTCTAAGAAAAAGAGGTACCACAGAGGGCCTCAGAGATTCTGCTTCTACGGAAAAGAGTAGGACTATGCTACTGGCTACTGAGAGCTATTAACCCCACTTACTGCTCCACCAAGCCTAATGTGTGTGTGTGTGTGTGTGTGTGTGTGTGTGTGTGTGTGTGTGTGTGTGTGTGTGTGTGTGTCTGGTGTCCTAGTATAGGGCTATGCTGGGTTAACTTCAGGAGATCAAGGAGGAGTATTAGAATAACTCTACTATTTAATGTTAACTACTCCAGGAAGAAGGCATTATTCAGTGTGGCCAAAGTGAAAGGTGCCAGAGCTGAGGTCTGACTCTCCATGCTTTCTGGGCCCAAAGCTTGTGCTCCTAAGTGCAATGCAACCCCATCTCCCAAGATGTTAGGAATGGGTGATCCCTAGGAAACCGTTTGCTGTAAAGACTATGAAAAGTAGAGAAACTTCCAAGACCCGGACTATCAGTCCAACAAGGAAGATGGCCACATGGCCAGGGATCTCAGTGCTGACCAGAATAATCATGCTATGCTTTGTATAGAATGAGGCAGGAGCTGGTGGGGACCCCCTTCCCAGGCTGAACTTTAGTCAGCTCCTCTGAGAATGCCTGTCTCCTAGGCCTACCTTTTGACCTGCCATCCTTGTCCTGCTGAGTCAGTTCAGCAGGAATCCTCCCACCCTTGATACCTAACCAAGCTCCATGCGTTTATTATCCATCCACTGCCCCCACCACTTGGCCCATTAGATATCAAAGCCCATCCCTCCCCACTCTATTCACAGCTGTCCTCATACAACTGCAGTCATCCTGAAGACGGTTCACCACCTCCTCACATTTATCTGAGAGGACTGAGGAAAGTCCCAAAGAGCCCTTTGGCACAACCACACCCTTTCATCCTCAAAGCCCTCCCACGTTAAATCAATGAGTGACGGGTGGGATGGAGAGATGGCCCATGTTATCAGAGTTCAGTTCCCAGCACCCATGTCAGGTGGCTCACAACTATTTACAACTCCAACTCCTGGGGTCCAACACCGTCTTCAAGTACACACCCTAAACCCCTACATACCTACAGGTAATTAGAAAAAAAATCTTTAAGCTGTTAACTGAGTACAAACTCCCCTCCATCCTTTCTAAGTCAAGGACCCACTAAAGTTTATGAGAAAGATATTCTAACAAGAATAATGAAATAATCATGATACAAAAGTAAGGATGGCTGCCCTTCAACAGCCTAGGCCATCTTAATTATGAGCTCCTACAGTTTCAGAAAGCTTTAGGATGAGAGAGACAATCACCCAAGAAAGCCTGGGTTCCGTTCACATCCTGGCCTATTTTCTGTTGCTCTAACACCTGAGACAGGTATAACATAGGAGCGTTGTTCATGTAAATTCACTGTTGTGAAAGCTCAAGTCTAAAGTCTAAGACCAACTGTCTTGTCAGGTCAGCCTCTGGTACAGGGCTCTCTGGCTACATCACAGCATGGCAGACAGCATGGCCGAGGTAGCCTTTTAAGAAGGAGTGATCACATGACAAGACGCTGGAGAAATTCTTAGATCAGGCTAGCTCTTTGGAACAGTTGCTGCTGGGAAACTAAATCAGAATTCTGAGAGAACCCCAACGTGGTACCCCAGTGGTCTAATGGCCTCCCACTGGACCCCTCTTCAGGGCCTCACACCACCTCTCACACTGCCACACTGGAAGCAAGCTTCCACCACACAAGTTCAGGAACACACTGAACCCATCTGCAGAGCACAGCAGGTGGAGTTCCAGAGGAAGGAGTGATGACCTCACATGAGTATATTTAAATCAGTGAAATCATACAGGTAACCTGTCAGGTAGGTTTCAGATGAAAGGCTGGCCTCATTTACCATGTAGCCCAGGCTAGCCTTGGACACATGGTTATCTTCCCGGATCTGCCTCTCAAGTACTGGGATTGCAGATGTTTTTCTCCATACTCAGAGGAACATGGTAAACTTTCTGTTACATGCATTTTAACATAAAACCATAAAAACAGATTGCTGAAAACCACTGGCTCCATTTTTGAGATAGTCTCCAGGCCTGTTAGTGCAACTTCAAACTCCCTGTTAGTCAAGGATGACCTCGAACCCCCAATCTTTCTGTTTCTACCCCAGGGCACTGAGATCATAGGTATGTATAATTAACCCTATTTCATGTGATGCTGGGGATGGTGCATGCTGGGCAAGCAATGAGCTTTATCTTCAGCCCTGGTCATACACTTAAAAAGGTAAGATGCTTTACTACTATAAAAATAATCTACATTTTAACTGGAGAAATATACATATTGTCTGTACCTTCATAGACGTATTTGTCAATACTCGTCTGTATATCCAACAACCTTATTTTCTAGAGTCAATATTGATAGCATTTGAGAGATAAATCCTTTGTAAACTTCTTCAGCTCACACCGTCTATGTTGATGGTTGATATATGCAAGGGGCATTCCATTTTATGGGCTAGGGACTGTGTAGGAGCAGACCTATGAGGTCATGCAGCATCATGGCAACCAAGACAGTAAAGCAACAATGAGCTCATTTAGCTACTGGGATACAAGCAAAGTAACCTGAAATGATGTAATGTTTACACACATAGCACACATAAAGAGTGCTTAAAAGCCTCTTTGTTCTGCGGCTGACGCTGGGGCAGGTGCTGGCACATGCTGAGGAAAATGAGCCATGGGACAGGCCGAGGCTCCAGGACAGAAGCTGACAAGCCAATAAACAGACAGCTGTTGGCCCAAGTCTAGGGCCTCATCTCAGTGGCCACTCTGTGGCGCTTGGAGAAAGAATTCAAAATATCTTCAGAGAGAGAGAGAGAGAGAGAGAGAGAGAGAGAGAGAGAGAGAGAGAGAGAGAGAGAGAGAGAGAGAGAGAGAGAGAGAGAGGAGAGAGAGAGAGAGGAGAGAGAGAGAGAGAGAGAGGAGAGGAGAGGAGAGAGAGAGAGAGAGAGAGAGAGAGAGAGAGAGAGAAGAGGAGAGGAGAGAGAGGAGAGAGAGAGAGAGAGAGAGAGAGAGAGAGAGAGAGAGAGAGAGAGAGAGAGAGAGAGAGAGAGAGAGAGAGAGAGCACTTTACTTAACTCTCTCCACGTGGACTCCTCTCCTCCGGGCATGACTGGCTGCTCTCCCAAATTATACACTGGAAACAAAAATATTTATTATGCTCCTGGGGTGTGGCACAATTTATGAATGCAGAAAATTCAAGAACAGGAAGATCTATATCTTGGTCCTTATTTTCCACACATCTGTCCCCTAATTGGGAGGACAATAGCTGAGTGGGAAAGAGTGACAAGGATGCAGGGCTGTGTGTGAGAGACAAACACTCATCCTAATAGAAGTGTAGACCGAGATACCCCTCTGTGGAAGGAACCGGGTCTTAGGGATCAAACTTCCAATTGAGACCCACTCACCTCTGACCCCTAACTTGTCTCCTGGGAGTCTCTCCTTAAGCTGTAATACTTAAGGAACAGCATATGTTTAAATGGATTCGTCGTGGCATTGCTGTGAATAATGAAAGAGGAAGAATTCCAGCCCCTTTGACAAGGGGACTGATTAACTACATTGTACCACGCACACGCAGCATAATACTTCAAAGGCATAAAAACACATGAGAAGTATTCAGTGTGCAGGTATTGTAAAAGTCTCCAAGTACAGTATGTGACCAAAGAGCCCCAAGGTACAGAAATCTGTGATGCTTCCATTTATTTTCAAGAAGGGAAAACCAAGAACTTAAACTATTTGCATGTGTTGAATATTCATAAGCTATAATGAATACACATATACACAGGCACACTGGCTACTGGAGAGGGCTGATGGGGGTGCTGTGCTTTAGATAAAGTTTATTCTCCTAAAACTCAAGCTGAAAGTCAATATCCATTATGAGCTGTAAGAGGTAGGGCTAGATGATTAGAGCTCTGCCCTCATGAATGGATTAATAAATTCCCCTTGTTAATGAGCTGGTAGGCTATCTTGAAAAGGGGTCTGTGGGGCTAAACGGACGGCTCAGTGCTTAAGAGCAATTACTGCTCTTAAAGAGCACCCTAGTTTATTCCTTCCAGAACCCAGCATCCATGTCGAATGGTACACAATAGCCTATAGTCCTAAACCCGGGAGAGCCAATGCCTCTGGCCTCCTGGGCCCGAGTTTACATGCACACACCACATGCATATACATAATTTAGGATAATAAAAAAAGTTTTTTTTTTTTAAAGAAAGAAAGATGGTCTCTTTTTTTTTGTTTTTTTGTTTTTTTGTTTTTTGTTTTTTGTTTTTCTGAGACAGGGTTTCTCTATGTAGCACTAGCTGTCCTGAAACTTCACTCTGTAGACCAGACTGACCTCAAACTCAGAGGTCTGCCTGCCTCTGCCTCCTGAGTGCTGGGACTAAAGCCATGCACTGCCAGAGAGAATCTTCTACAAAGACCAACATGTCTTGGTCTCTCCCATGTCTCTGTCTCTCGCTTGTGCTGCTCTGTGCCAGGTGAGGAGGATTCTGTACAACAGATGTGGCCCCTTGACCTGGGATGAGAACCATTCCCACTCTATGGTATAGGATGGTTAGCACAGAAAACCCACTCTGACAGGAAGTGAAGAGAGTGGACGGGCAGAAAGACCCCTGCTGTACGAAGCTCGGAAGCCTTCTCATTCAGAGTTGGTAAGGCAAGAAGAGACTGAGGAGCCACCCCTACCTACTTGTGTGGTCTGGTGTGGGAGGAGGAAGCCGGCTGCTACTGGAGCTGTCATACAAAGCATGTGCTCTGTCAACAGTCAGGAATATGACAATGGCGAGTGGGCTGCTTCTGTACCAAGTCTCTGGGCCACAGCCCTGCCAGGTGCTAGGCTCCCTCCCCTGCAGGTGCATCTGCCTCAGTCAGGCCATGGTGCGCCTCAGATGATCGCCGCCCCACCCCTGATGCCTGTGATCTGCTCTCCTCGCCAGTTACCAGAATCCATCTCCCAACCTCCTCAGCCTGAATCCTTATTAAGTAGGCTAGAAAGGGGGCAGGGAGGGTCGATGAAGTGAGTGCTATTAACAGAGAACCCAAGCCTGGGAGGTCAGAGAGACTGGGATGGATGATGGCCGCCAGCCAGACCAAACTTGGAACACTCCTCACAGATACCAAAGAGACATGTGCCCCATGCCAACACTGCTGGCTCTGGGTTGGGGAATAATGGGTGGCTGCTTTTCGGGGATTTCTTTGATGTGCCTTCCAGTTGCTTTTATGAGTATGGATCGTTCTTATAAACCAAAAAAGTACAGTGTAAGACAAGAAAACAACAGAGATGGGTGCATTAAAGACAAAGCCGCACCAAGATCCTTACATGGTCTGAAACCTTTAAAGATGTAGAAGGCTGGGCGTGGTGGCGCACGCCTTTAATCCCAGCACGAGGGTGGCAGAGGCAAACAGATCTCTGTGAGTTGGAGGCCAGCCTGGTCTACATAGCAAGTTCCAGGAGCATGGGGTGTAGTTTAGTCAGCAGTGTTCTTTACCGAGTATGTGTGAAGCTCTGGGTTTGATCCCCAGCACTGCATAAAACAGGTGTGTGTGGGGGGGGTCGCACCTAGGATCCACTTGAGAGGTCGGGAGGCAAGGTGATCAGGAGTTCAAGGTCACCTTCAGCCACACAGTGAATCCAAGACAAGCTTGAGTGACAGGAGATCTTATCTCAAGTAGAAAGGATAGAAGGATGGAAGGAGGGAAGGGAGGAAGGGAGGAAGGAAGGAAGGAGAAAGAACAGACAGACAGAGTAAATGTCACAGGGTTGTAGCCCAATGGTGAACCGCTACCTTAGCATGTATGAGGCCCTGGGTTCAGCTCCTAGCTGGTGTCAAAGATACCAATGGGCTGTAGGCCAATGTGACCCAGTTGACTTGAAGGGTGGAGTAGGACTGTCCAAGGTGAGGAGGTACAGCAAGTAACAGATGCTCTAAGGCCAGTAGCTCACTCTTCCTGCAGGCCCTCTCCTCACTGGCTTTGAAACTCAGTAGCCCTCCGAGCCATCTTCCTCCCGCGACTCTGTAAACCCAAGTGATGCTGATGTCATATTCCTCTCCCCAACTTAACCACTCTATTCAAACCATCGTCATTTTCTAGCCTCAGCCCCTGACGGTTATGTAAAATCAACTGATATTTAAGTTAGTGGGTTGGTTTTGCTTGTGAAGGTACCAAAGTCTCTCACCCATTTAATGCAAAGCTTCATACTAATTAATAAAATTGGATGCAAAAATCAAACCCCTCAGTGCTTGAACAATACAGCAGACCTAGGCACCTCCAAGGTCTCCATCCTAAATAAAACCTTCCTGAATCCCAAATTTGGAAGCAGCATGGTGGCCAACACCCTGTCCTGCTTTAGTCAGAACTCTTGAATGTAAGTGACAGGAACGCGAGTGATGCAAAGGACACAACAAGTTAGAGCTAAGCCAAGCCCAGGAACCAACCCAAACTTGAGCAGGACTTTGTCCTTTGCTTCTGCCTCTCACAGTAAGACCCTTTCACAGGACAGTAAACAGGGACACCCAGAGGTCAAGAGTTGCCACTGTCAGCCCTCGAGCTTTTATTAGTTCTATGTTCAAAAGTCCTAAGAGGACTCCTCAGTTGGCTCGGGTCAGATCCATGGGATGTACGAACGTCGTAACAGTTGCTGCCAGCATCAAATGGCCAGAGGGAGGGACCAACCAGTACCACAAAAGCAAGTAGGAGTTGCTGTGAACGAAAGCACCATTTCTCCCCCTGAAGCGCTTATGTTGAGCATAACTCCTCAGGTACGCCAGTGTGGAGATGCCGAGGGCAGTGTTTGAGTCCTGGGAAGGAAGCCCTCGGGAAGGTCTTGATACTTCCTAGAGGAGCTCTTGAGCTAAAGCTGGCTTAGTCGGCACGAGAGCAGGTGGTTACATGTCCACCATGCACTGCCTGTCGTCACACAGAACACCCAACTCACCCTTCCACTTTTTGCCATGAGTTGAAGCAGTTCGAAGCTTTCACCACACATTGTTAAACACCCAGTCTTGATGGCCAAGCCTAGCTATGAACCAAAATAAGCCTCTACCTGCTACCCACTCTACAGTATTGCATTAGAACAGCGGAATGCAGGCTAAGGCGCACATTATTATACTCCAATAAAAAGGCATGCTCTAAAGTGACCTTTCAGACTTCTTCAGCAAAGCTGAAGAGACCCTGGAGGGCCAGGGGTCTCCTGGGAGCTGGCGCTTCCTGTAGCCTCACCCTCCACTCAGAACCAATCCCCCCAACCTTAGCAAACCCCCAACTGTTATGTGTCACCAGCCACCCAATTGCTCACAGATGGTAAATTATAAATGGCAACGGTATTACATGCCTCGGAAAGAAGCATCTTTAACGGCAGGTGCTTCTTTCAAGTGAATAGAGTTATTGTGTAGAAAGAGAATGGTTTCCGTGTCCTGACAAATCCTGATGCCACCTGCTCTTTCCCATCCACATGGTCAGCAGCTAGTCCTATTGTCTCTGGATCACCAATAGCAAGCAACCTTCTAATCAGTCCTGAGCTCCGGATTCACTGCTATGCTGGCTGAGCCCCGCTCCTGACCATGCTGGATCATTCTATAGACACCAGAGTGTGAAAAGAGGTGCCCTGGCCCTTATTAACCAAGGCAAACTTTTTTTTTTTTTTTTTTTTTGGAGCTGGGGACCGAACCCAGGGTCTTGCACTTGCTAGGCAAGCACTCTACCACTGAGCTAAATCCCCAACCCTTAACCAAGGCAAACTTAAAAGGAATGATTGAGACCTGGGATGGAGCTCGGTGATAACAGCGCTTGCTTGTACAAGGGACCCTGGATTCAATACCAAGTACCACACAAAAAGACACAGAGGCTGAGGAGACGGCTCAGTGGGTAAAGTGTATGTTGTGCAAGTGTGGGGACCAGAATTTGAGTCCACAGTGGGTATGGTGGCACCCTTCAGTGCAGACAAGTCTACAGCTGGTTAGACTGACAAGCAAAATCCCAACATCAACTTTGAGCCTCTGTCAGCACTAATACACATGTACACATATTTGCACACATGTGAGTATGCATACTCATATGTATATCACACATACACAAAAACGTATTTCAAAATTAGTAAAACATGCTCTACAACTTATCTCTGGGTAATCACGGGAAACCCATCAGTTCATCTGAGGTATTTCATTTTTAAACAAAAGGCATAACATTTAAAAATTTTTATTTTAATGAACATTTGTATTGGCCTGTATATATGTCTGTGTAAGGATGTGAGATCCCCCGGAACCTGAGCTACAAACAGTTGTAAGCTACCGTGTGGGTGCTGGGAATTGAAGCCAGGTCCTTTGGAAGGACAACCTGAGCCACCTCTACATTCCAAGACATGGTATATTATTTTATAGACCTATGGAGATTACTTTTAACATAGTATTAACAAGACATGGTATATTATTTTATAGACCTATGGAGACTACTTTTAACATAGTATCTCTTACCCAAATGTGTAAATAGGAGTGTTTCATATCAGATTTGCTTAAATTTTGAGTAGTTTCACAAGTGAAACATCCCTAAATCTGAAAATGCTCTGAAACTCAAAACTCTATGACCATTGGGTCAATGCTCAATTTTCCATTTTTGGCATCTACCTTTGGATTGGGAGTGGTCAGCTTGTGTGTGCTGTTGATATCAGAGGTCCCATGCTAACCTTCCAAAAGTCAAACAAATTCTAGATGACAGAGGAGGTTGGAAAACGCTCTGCTGCATAAGTTTGTCTCCCAAAGATCTGCCATTTTCTTCTGTGAGCCTACAAAGTTTGTGCACACAGTGGGTCTCTGCTTCCCCTGCAAGCAGCACTGCTGCGCTCGCTACCTGACACAGAAGGTCGAGTCATTCTCTCTTGGGAGTGGGTACAGCCAGCACCTACTACATTTCTAACACTTCCCAATATGGCCCATCAAATTATGACCCTATCAAGAGATGAGCCCTTTGATGAAGTCACCATTCCCATGGAGCCAATCACTTCCCCAAAGCGCACCTGCAAATATGACTACTTTGGGAATCAAGCCTTCAACACATGAGCCTTGGGAATGTGGGGAGATATTCCAGATCTAAACCATGAAAACTACTGAATTGAGGGATGAAAAAAGAAGACAGGGCTCCAATCGATGGAGAATTTTAAACTGTATCAGTATATGATGGTTCTGAAATAGTCCCAAATATGCAGACGCAGGCAGAACATGGAGCTAAAGAGATGTGATAATGTATCGACGACTGGATCGACGACACTGTCCCACCAGATGTGATTGCACACATCTGTAACCCTCACACACAGTAAGCTGAGGCAGAAGGTTAAAAAAGTTGTACGCTAGCCCTCACTGTACATACACACTCAAACAAGCAAAAGACCCTCAATGGTATCTCACTGAGAATATATATATTCTCAATATATATATACTTTTCTTTTTCTTTAAAGACAAGTCTCCCCTGTGTAGCCCTTGTTGGCCTGAACTCTCTCTGACTAACTTTGTAGACCAGGCTGGCCTTGAACTCAGAGATCTGTTGACCTCTGCCTCCTGAGTGCTGGGACTATAGGAATGCACCACTCCACCCAGCTAACTTTTCCTGTTTTACAAACCCAGATTCAACACAGGTAACCTGATCTCACTGTGAACTCTGCCTCAGCCTCCTGTATGTGAAGGTTACAGAGGTGTGTGGTCACATCTGGTGGAGACAGTGTTACTGAGTCAGTCTCCAATACTCTCTCTGTTTGTATCTGCACACTGGGCGATCAAACCATTATATCCTAATACAGTGTAAAATACTCCACAGATTGGAGCCCTCACCTCTTTCTCAAGCAACAAACTCTCTCAAGACAAAATTCTATTTTTTTTTTACCTTATTCAAGGACCCTCAGAGATCATAAAGAGAGAGAGCAAGTTTAGTGCTAAAAATAAACATGTCTCCTCCCTGTACAAGTAAAATTTGTAAGACACTATATCCCAGAAAAAACAAACAAACTCCCCGCAACAACATGGGCTTGGAGAGGTGACTCCTCAGGTAAAAGCACTTGTTGTTCTTGCAGAGGACCAGAGTTTACCTCCCAGCACCCACAAGGCAGCTCACTGCCATCTGTAACTCCAATTCCAGGATCTAACACCCTCCTCTGGCTTCTGCCAGCACTGCATGTGGTACACAGACAAACATACAGGTAAAAAATACCCAAACACATTTTTTAAAGCATTTTTTTGGAAACAATGGGAATTCTCTTTATGTTCTGCTTAATCTTACTGGGAACCTTAGAGCACTCTAGAAGAATGAAATAAAGTGGGGAAAAGGATTTGAATAAACATTTCTCCAAGAAGATCCACAAATGACCCAAAAGCACACAAGATTTGCTTAGTGCGGGGTTGGGGATTTAGCTCAGTGGTAGAGCGCTGCCTAGGAAGCGCAAGGCCCTGGGTTCGGTCCCCAGCTCCGGAAAAAAAAGAACCAAAAAAAAAAAAAAAAAAAAAAAAGATTTGCTTAGTGTCATTGGTCAGCAGAGAGCTGCAAGCCAGGATCAAGATGACGCATATCACGCCCACAACCCTGGCTGGATTAAAGGGAAGACTGAGGAGACACTGGAAGCCTTGACCCTTGGACATTGCTGATGGGATATGAAGAAGTTTGGCCACTACAGAAAACAGCTAGGCGGGCTCCCTCCCCCTAGGCATGAGCCGCCCGCCACATGACCCAGCAGTTCCATTCCTGAGTAAAGAGCCAAAAGAATGGCATGCGAACAGATATGAACGAGCAGAGCAGCTCCGTCACAGTAGCTGGAAGATGCAAGGGGCCTTAGATGCAAGATGACCGGATGCTGTGAACAACAGCATTGTACTCAGCCGTGAAGAGCAACCAATGCCTACGGGCACGGAGCCTTACCACAGAGGCAATGCCGGAGCTAGACCACCAAAACCAATACTTCCACAGTCTACACCGGGGCAGGGGTGGAGCAGGACGGGGCTGACGGCCAAGGTAATAATGGTTCTATAAATTATATCAATCACAAAATAACTTTTTAAATTTAAGGGAGATACAGAGAGACTTCAAATAGTGTGTGTGTATGTGTGTGTGCGTGTGTGTGTGTATGCACGCAAGCACACACGTGTGTGTGCGTGCACGTACATGTGTGCGCGTGTGTGTGCATGTGTGTGTGTGTATGTGTTGGATAATATATTTATGGTTGGTAATGGAGGAAACATTTTAAAATGAGACTTCTGAGCATAAATCATAAATATGTGATTATGAAATAGTTGCCATCATTAAATTTGAACTCATCTATTCATTCAAATAAATTATAAGCTGAAGATGATTAAAATATACTGTATAGTGTATGAATTAAAATATTTTAATTTATTATTTATCTTAACTTATATTAATATTTCAACAAGTAAATTATAAAATGGAACAATAAGCACGAAGCCAGGGGTCTCACTAGTTGTTGTTGCTGTTGTTTTCGGTTTTCTTTTTTTTTTTTGGTTCTTTTTTCGGAGCTGGGGACCGAACCCAGGGCCTTGCGCTTCCTAGGCAAGCGCTGAACCACTGAGCCAAATCCCCAACCCCTGTTTTCGGTTTTCTGAGGCAGGGTTTCTCTGTATAGACCTGGCTGTCCAGGTGCTTGCTCTGTAGAGCGGTCCGGTCTCAAACTCAACCTCTGCCCTCCAAGTGCTAGAACTAAAGTCATGTGCCAACACTGCCCTGCAACTCACAACTTCAGCCCCATCGCTGATTAAGAGAGGTTTGAGGTGAAGGATCACGAGTTCAAGGGCAGCAGAGGCCACGTAGGGAATTCTATGCCAGCAAGGCTCCTTCTCAGGATAATTTAAGAAATGGCTCAGCAGTTAAGAGCACTTGTTCTCCCAGAAGACCCAGGCTTGAGTCCCAGCAGCACATGGTAGCCTACAACCATCTGTTGCTCCAGTTCTAGAGGATCTGATGCATACCCCTGTCCTCCACAAGCACCAAGCACACATGTGACGCATAGACATACATGCAGTCAAAACACTTATACACATAATAAATATCAAAATGCCGGGATATATGCAGGAGGCATCAACTGTTTGCATCAAGGGATGCCCCTGACCATCTCCCCGCACCCATGCTGTGAGCTCTCCAGCTGCTGGCTTCTCCTCTCCCCACTAGGAGGCCTCTCTTCTACTGCCTGAAGAGGCAGCAGCAATGCCTCCTGGGTACAAAGACACACTCGGAGCAGAGCTGCCACTTATCCTTCCTCCCATCCGCTCCCGCAGAGATAATGAAGGATTTTCTGTATCCAATGAAGAGCTCTCCAACTTCTTCCCTTCATTGCACATACTACACAGCAAGAATGTCAAGGAGCTATAAATGACAATGACAACTTCACAACGGATGGGGCTGAGGGGAGCTCAAAAGCTGGGATCACCAAGAGAAGGGGGTGGGGAGGTGGCAGAGTGCTTAGGCCTAAACTTTCATAGCCCTCAAAAGTCAATTGAGGCATGATTTAAGAAGCAATAAAGAACGGCAAGGTCTATCTAAGGTGGAAAGAGCCCTCTCCCCACCTCCATTTCTGTTTATTTCACTCTTTACCCTTCCATCTCTATCTCTTTGCCTCTCTCTCTTTCTCTTCCCCACTTCTCCCTCTCGAGTGTGTATGCATGGGTGGGTGGGTAAGTGCAGTGAGTGTCTACACACTCGTGTGCCTGTATGTGCGTGTACAGGGCTGTTGGTTGGTTTGAATGAGAATGGTCTCTCATAATCTCCAGCATTTGAACATTTGGTCCACAGCTGGTGGCACCGTTTGGGGAGATTTAGGAGGTTCTAATTTGGTACAGGAAGTAATGTCACATGAGGTGGGCTTTGAGGTAAAAAGTCTCAAGTCATTTCTACTTCATTTTCTCTACTTTGTGCTTACATTTGAAGTTTTAAGCCCTTGGCTCCCTGCGCCTACTGCCATGCCTGTCACTTGATGTCACAATGTCACAGTTCTCTCTCATATCCCTCTGGAACTTCTAAATAAACTCTCCTATAAATTGCTTTGATCATGGTGTTTTGTCACAACAGAAGTAATGAATAGTCTCTGTGTGTGTGTGTGTGTGTGTGTGTGTGTGTGTGTGTGTGTGTGTGAGAGAGAGAGAGAGAGAGAGAGAGAGAGAGAGAGAGAGAGATTGATTTCATATTGAATCCAAGTTCTCATACATGCCAGACAAGCACTGTACCACTGAGCTATACGCCCCCAGCTCTCTTTTCACTTTTCACTCTCTGTAGACAAGGCTGGCCTCAACTCACAGTTATCAATCTGCCTCTGCCTTCCAAGTGCAGGGATTAAAGGCACTCGCCACCACTGCCTGGCTTCTTTTCACATTTTAAGACAAGGTGCAATCCTCCTGCCTCAGTCTCCAGAGCAGTTGGGCTGACAGAACTGCAGCACGGGCCTGGGCAGAGGTAGAGTCTGAACAGGAGGTCTGTATACATAACTAGGCACAGAGGCTCTCCAAGGGGACACTGCCTCTGACCTCAAAGGACCAGCAGCAGTTAGTCAGTAGCACAGGGTTGTGGGGAGGGGTACCATGAGGGACGAATTGAGAGTTGCCCCCTCCTGGCATCTGTGGCTAAGAGCTGAAGGGAACTGAGAGGGAGGGAAAGGGGAACCTGAGGAACAAGCAGCACCCATCAGACAGGGCCTGTCGGTACAGGAGGAGACGTCATCTTCCAATAATAGTAGTTTGCTTTTAAGAATGGCGGGGTGCAATTTGGTGAGCATTTTTCAAAAATACTCCTGACCACGATGTGAGGCGTAGACCGAATAGGTGTCCAGACAGAGCGAGAAACCACTTGGAGACCACAGATGAAAACTCAGGAGCCAAGTGAGCATGCGCAACAGGGCGGGAGTTGGAGGGGCTGTCCTGGGCAAGGAATGTACGCTGCTATGAGGAAAAGACCTCTAGAGGTACCTCGGACTTCCAGCGTGGACATCAGCTCACGTCCTTGGCGGGGCTCATTTGAGTGGCTGGTTGTTGAGTCCTCTAGTCTGTCGCTTAGAACTAGAGAATTCCAGGAAGATGGGATCAGCTAGAGTGGGGAGCCCAGGGAAGAAACTGCAGAAAGAGGGGGCTAAGGGCAAGAACAGCGTGAGGAGGCTGAGGAGTGAAGCCGAACATGGTGACTGCAGGGAAGCCTGGGCCAACATCCTCCAGCCCCTGAGAGATGCTCAACTGTGGGCTGTGCGGCAAGGGCAGCACTGGTGACTTCTGTGAACACGATTTCAGTGGCGAGATGGGAACAAAGCAAGCAGAGGAGAGATGAGGGGTGGGAGGGAGTTGGCGAGCACAGGCAAGTCTAAAGCCAAAGCTGTTGTGCGGAGAGGAGGGTGGCTGGGAAAGGTGGGTTTTGATGGTGAGGCGGGAGTGTGGACAAAGGCTAATGACACCAATGTGGAGGTGTGTGTGAGAGAGAGGGGGGGGTGTCTCTCACTAGCCTCGGGAGACTCCTGTTTCCACTAAAGCACCCTAAGAATCCCTTTGTTTCCCCCCTCTCTCTCACACACACACACACCCTCATCTATACCTGTAAAATAAAGGTCACAATTCTCTTAAGATCTTAAGAGAGCAGACATATTACTTGTCCAGAGCAGACACCAGGCAGTGCTAGATAAGGCCCTTCCTTCCGTATGAGGACCCAAAGATTCAGTTGAGGAGATGAGAGCTCATGTGAGAGGCGACAGTGGGGACAGCTACCAACCACAATCAGCTGCACATTTTGAATGCTATCTTTGTTTTTGGTTTTGCTCCACCCATCCTGAAATAGCCAAAAGAATATGGGAACCACGAGAAGACTTGATTCAAATACTGTTCGGTTTTTGTCTGTCT
The DNA here is from genome assembly GCF_011064425.1 of Rattus rattus. Taxonomy (NCBI): domain Eukaryota; kingdom Metazoa; phylum Chordata; class Mammalia; order Rodentia; family Muridae; genus Rattus; species Rattus rattus. Next base: position 59,279,608 of record NC_046165.1, on the reverse strand, counting down.
GTAGCCCAGGGATCCTTTCTCTTCCTCAGTCCATCTCCATCGCCCTCACAGCCCCACACTCTGAACCCTTGGGCAACCACACACTCAAACCACTTCCAAACCACAGCAAGTGGGAGGCAGACATGGCACAGGATAAGCAAGTACATTTTTTGAGACAGGTTTCTCTAACATAGTTCTGGTGTCCTGGAGCTCTCTAGGTAGACCAGGCTGGCCTCACTCTCAGAGCTGCTCCTGCTTTCTGCCTCCTAGGTGCAGGAATTAAAAGCATGCACTCCAAGCTCCACCTCTGTATGTGCTCTAAGCCATCTCTCCAGAGATCACGTCTCTCCGGTGTCACACGCTTGATGGGCACTTACCTTTCCCCTCCCTTCTGTTTTTTGTCTGTTTTGTTGTTGTAGGACAGGGTCTCTCATGAACCTCAGGTTGGCATTGAGTTCCTTTTATAGCTGAGGCTGGCCTAGAACTCCTGACCCTCTACTTCTACCACCCACGTGCTGGGATTACGAGCAGGTGCCACGATGCCTGGCTGCATTTTACCACCTTGATACCTAGAGGAACCAGCGCCAAACACATACAATTCTAATCACACAGTCTAAGAATCTGGCCAGTAGTCTTTCTTTTCTTGGGCTGGGTTCTATAAAATACCTTTTACCTCCCCCCCCATGAAATTACATTTTTGATCTTCCTTATCTCAAATGTGTTACAAGCTCCTAGACAATATGATGGCTAATGGGGCTTTTCTGTATATAGTAAAATATATAAAGACATACAATGTACTATACTAGCCATTTTTTTTTTTTTGAGAGTGAGATAAGGTTTCACTAAGTCAAATTTCGCTGGCCTGTAACACTGTGCAGACCAGACTGGCCTTGAACTCACAGACATCAACCTATCTGTGTTCCCAGTGCTCAGATTCAAGGTGCACATGTGTCTTAGGGTTTCCATTGCTGTGAAGAAACATCATAACCACTGCAACTCTTATAAAGGACAACATTTAATTGGGGCTGGCTTATAGGTTCAGAGGTTCAGTCCATTATCATCATGGTGGGAAGCATGGCAGCTTGCAGGCAGGAGAGCCTCATCCATACTAGGCGGAGCCTAAGCGTAAGATCTCAAAGTCAACCCCCACAGTGAAACACTTCCTCCAGGAAGGCCACACCTACTCTAACAAGGCCATACCTCCTAACAGTACCACTCCCCACAGGCCAGGCATATTAAAATGACCACAGCATAGATACTTGGGCTTCTTTATGGCCAGAGGTTGACAGGAGGAGATTCTTCATGTTGATAGGAAACAGTGAGAAAGAGATTAACTACATATATGTATCTGGTAAATGTGTATTCAGAGGAGTATGCTGTATGAGTCCAGAGGAGGATGCTGGGTGTCCTGTTCTGTCACTATTCCTCAAGACACAGCCTCTCTCACTGAACCTAGAACTAGGTTGGTGGCCAGCAAGCTCCAGCAATCCTCTCCCTGAGGCCTGCCTCCCAAGCACCGGGTTACAGGCACTCATGTAGCCACACACGGCTTTCTCGGTGGCTGTTGGGGTTTTGAACTCAGATGGTCATGCTTATCACTGAGCCATCTCGCCAGCCCCGAGGTCAGCCAGTTTACGGAAGCAGCTCTACCACAGTGGTTCACTCTGCTGTGTAACCACCATGCTCTTCTAGGGCTCCATCTCCTCAAAGCCGTGTCCATTCCTCTGAATTCCTTCTCCCACAGCTCCTGGCCACCAGCATTCTGTCGTCTATCTCCATCAACCTCTCACTGTAAGGACCTTGTTCAAGTAGAGGCAGACGTCATTTATCCTTTGGGATTGGAACCCTCAGCCTGATATCTGTCCCACTCATCTTTCTGGGTTCTCCCATTTCCTTCTTGCCTGCTGTGATTTTGTTATTGCTTGACCCCTCTTCCCAGGCATCCTTAACACTTATTTCAGGCGCCAGCTTTTCCAGAAGTCTTTTCTCGGCAACTGACTGACTAGATGTGAAGCCCTGGCACCGTGAGCTGGGCTGCAGTGCCACACCGCCCATCACCATGGCCAATACATGCTGAGTACCATACTGTCTGGGTCCATCTACTGTCCTAGGTTAGCTTCTGAAGCCGAGGTTTAAATTATCCCTGCATTTCCAACCCTAGCACTATAGGATGTCTACCAGACAGGATCTGTGTATGAATAACTCTGCCATTACAAAACAGGTTGGGGGTTGGGGATTTAGCTCAGTGGTAGAGCGCTTGCCTAGCAAGCGCAAGGCCCTGGGTTCGGTCCCCAGCTCCGAAAAAAAAAAAAAAAAAAACAGGTTGGAATAAAATCCATGTAATAAAGTCAATCAGAATAATCATTAAGATAGGCTCCTGCTTTACAAAGATTTAGACCCCAAATTTAGTCACCTTCTCTCCTTGAGTAGAGGTAATTCAGTAACCATTTAAAAAGCATTTATTTTTATTATTATTTTTATTATTATTATATTGGCTGTGCATGGTGACACCCACACTTTTAATCCCAGCACTTGGGAGGCAGAGGCAGGTGGATCTCTGGGAGTCTGAGGCCAGCCGGTCTATATAGTGAGTTCCTGAACAGCCAGGACTACAAAACACTCTCTCCAAAAAAAAAAAAAAAAAAAAGAATAATTTTAAAAAAGATTATTTTGTTTTGATTATCAAGTCAAGAATTCTGTCAACCAAAAAAAGGAATGTGTGTTCATTATCTACATTTTAGGTTTGGAAGACACAATAAAGATGGTTTTCACACTTCAACCTTCCTTGGTGGCAGAAATGTCTGAGAACCAAGCTTGCTTGATTTCCCATCCACAGCCTCCCAGCAACAGACTCATCTGGGGCTGAGGATTGTGTTCACCCGGATTATCTTTTCGCTATAGTTTTTCTAACTATAAACATTACTAAGCAATAAGAACTTTCTTAGAGTTTAAGTAAAAGCAAATCAATTGGCTTATGAAGATGGATATATAACAGGATAAAACAAGTCTTTCAAACACGAATTATGGAGCTGGAAAGATGGGTCGGGGGTTAAGAGCACTTGTTATTCTCACAGAGGACCGAGGTTCTAGAAGTTTCTAGCATACCCACGGTGGCTCACTACCATCCCTAACTCTAGTTCTGGGGATGCGATCCCCTCTTCTGGCCTCCCGGCACACATGCAGTGAATGTCCGCACGTACACACAAGCTCATACACTCATACACATAAAATAAATCTAAAAGGAAAAAACTAAAATATGATTGGGAACAGGGAGCTGAGGAGGAAACCTTGTGGGGCATTACAACCTGAAGCCTCCAGGTTGTGACTTACCAAGGAAGCAGGGCAACAAGAAATGAGACTTAAAGGACTGAACTCCAAGAGAAGCAGAAACAGGCTGACACACTCAAGCCCAAACTGCCAGGCATTTCAGTGCTTTCTAACTATCGAACCATATACTTTTTGCAAAGTTATAACTATGAACTCACAAACTAAGATGCTCCGATCAATGAGGAGCGGGGTATGGCATCAAGGAGCCTCAGGGGCCATCCTGAGTGGCATTTAGGGCTTCTGGGACATCAGGGCCCCACAGGCTCAGCTCAAAGGACAGCTCCTCTGAGAGGAGTGGCAGCTGCCACTCACCCCTGCACAAACTGCGCGCCCTTGAACCCACGATTCTAATTTCCCACCAGCCACCTGCGCCCGAGAGTCACATCCATTCCCACGAGAGGGGCAGCCTGGAGCAGAACAAAACACAACGGATTCCAGACACCTTTGAGTTGGAGTCTCGAGACCTTGGAAATGCAGTGCCGGGGAAACAAGCAAAGCTTTTCCACAGATCTCGCAGCCACGCCCACACCTCTCCAGGACTTCCCGCCCTCAAGGGACGAGCTTCCACAGCCCCTACCTCGCTACAGCACCAGGAACCGAGGTCGGCCAACGCCGGCGGACCTCCAGGGTCACAGAACACTTGGCCCGGCCCCGCCCACGACCACGCCCCTCCATTCCTGTATCAGCTGGGCCCCGCCCCGAAGTCCAGGTCCCGCCCCCACAGCCAAGTCCCACCTCGAAAACTCGCCAAGCCCTCAATAGTCCACGCCCCATACATATAGGCCCCGCCCAAACGTTCAGGCTGCACGGTGATGGGGATGCACCGCCCCAACATTTTGAGTTCTTGCTGCACAGGCGAACTCGCAGCTCTGACTGGCCCTCCCAGCTTGCTTGAAGCCCGATGCATTGTGGGATACTCAGGCCAATGTCAGGCCTGTGCTGACTCCTGGCGGGCGCTACTGTAACAGCAGCCGGAGTGCGGCTGCGGGCTGGGACCCTAGGGGCCTGAGCTGGTTTCCAGTTCATTAAAATAACAAAATAAAATGGAATCCTGTAAAACAGCTGGAGCCCCTTCTCTCAGAGAAACTCAAACGAAAACACCTACGACAATAGAAAATCTACTGAAACCAGGGAAAAAATAATTGAAAACGAGAAATGATGTCAAGCTGACATAGAAACGTGGTGTCTAACCCATGAAAGCGCAGATCAGCAGAGTCCTAGATAGTAGTAAAATGCTATTGCAGTGGGGCACAAAAAATTAAAAGAGGCCAGAAAAGCCATTTAATATACCTCGCATTTCTCTTTTATTTTCTCTTTCCCTTTCCTTTCCTTTTCTTTCCTTTCTTTTCTTTCTTTCTTTCTCCTGGCCTTTTGAGACAGGGGTCTCTTATATACCCTAAGCTATTCTCGAACCACCCTCTGCCTCAGTCTCTCAAAGTTCTGGGATTCCAGGAGCATGGCACCATATCCATCCAGCCTTTAATGTTTATTAAATAACTTCTAAATGTTTCTAGGATGTTGGAATTAGTTCTGATTTCCAGCAGTCCAGCAGGATTTCAGTTTCCCCACAGTGGGGTCTTGTTGTTTGTTTTGTTTTGAAACATGGTCTCAAACTGGCTGTCGTAGAACTCACTATGTAGACCAGGTGGCTTCGAGCTCTGCCTGCCTCTGCCTTTAAGTGCTGGGATCAAAGTCATGTACCACCAGGCCCAGCTCATTTAAGTGATGTTTAAAAAGATATCAATACACAAAAAAATGTTTCTGAGGTCTTAGAGAACCATAACAATTAGCTTGTCTGCAAATCATGGCCGGATATCAGAAGGAAACTATTTCTTTGGGAGTGTGTTAGTTTGGTAGGCTTCTCAAAGCACACTCCAGAGGCCAGCAGTCTGTGTGTAAAGACTCGCCCCAGCAAAGTGGCTTCCAGTGCTGAAAGTTGAGAGGGAGGGATCTGTGCTCTCCCCTCTTCCTGGGCTTACAGATATCACCTTCACGATCATGGTGTTTCCCACAGACATGCCTGCATCCCTCCTTATAGGACCAGTCATCTTTGGTAAGGGGCTTGCTCTGCTCCAACATACTCTCATCCTATACAAACTGTGTCTATAATGACCCGACTTAAATCAGATTCCCTCTGTGGTATCGGGGGTGTAGAACTTCAACACATAGTGGGAGAGAGAAAGACAATGCAACCCCAAACTGGGAGTAAACGCTGGAAATTCACAGCATAATATTGGAAAATTCCTGTGAAAAACTAATGAATGGTAAAACACTGTAATATATATTATATACATATATGTATATCATGTATGTGTATATATATAATATTAATACAACTTAAGCACAGTAAGATCAAACTTTTCTTCTTGCCTGTAACACCTCTTGCCTTTCAAGATGAACTTGGCACTGTGGAGGAGCTAAGCTAGCCCTAGACTTGGGAATCCGGCATGGTGTGTGTTGCATGGTGTGTGTTTGATGTGCCTGGACACTATCCAAATGCCTGGTCTGGGGGAAGGGCCCATCTCTTGCATTTGAATCTCAGGTTCTTAGGCAGAGAGAACATGGCAAGGCCTCCTACTGAAGAATTCCAAGTTCAGGGGTGGCGGTTTGACCAAAGCCCCCAGGTTGGGGAGGATGCCTCACAGGCACAAAACTTCTTCATGGCTGAGCCATGTCTCTCAGGTAGCCCAACTATACAAACCTTACCACTGTAAGAAGCTTTGGACTGACTGCAAGAAACAAAGCCCTGTGTAGCATGCCAGAGCTGTGTTTTCTTGCTAGAATCTGGGAGAACCCAAAGCCAGCATGTAGAAACTCTAGTGTGTGGTGTGCACAGAAGTCTATGCCATAGACATTCCTGGTTTATTTCAGCCTACCCACAAGAGGACACAGAGCACAGTGTCGGGGACTTTAACACACCAAGCAGAAGGAATGACTGACTTAACAGTGATTCTAAGCATCAGCCACATTTAGGAGCCCAGACGTCCAGAGCAGAAGCCACTACTCTAGTGGCTTAGGCACAGAGTTTCAACTGGGCAGCTTGCTAGAGAGGAGCTGTGATTGGCTACCGTGGGCAGCCAGTGAGCTGCAGGTCTCAGTGAGACACAGGACACAGGGTGGGTGGGGGTAGGGGGTCAGAAAGGACCCTGAGAGCAGCTACCAGGAGGCAGTGCTCACCTCCCGAGCTCACTCTGAAACTCTACTGCTGGCCAACTGGAATCAATAGTGAGGTAATTCAGATTTTCCCAGATTTCGGGCAAGACTCCTTCAGCTTCCCTTAATAGGGCCCAATCTCCAAGGAGAAAGTGCTAGGAACACAGGTGGCCAGGACAGCAAGCCCAATGCTCACACAGGTGACTGTCATCACTGAGCTCATGGCCGCCTCATAACTTTCTCCTGTTTCTCCACCTGGATCCCAGAGCACTCACATGGGTTCCTTTACGGCAGATGCTACTTGTACTAAACAGGTCACAAGACCTAGAATCGGGTGGCTCTCCTTTTACGTAATGGCTCCTAAAGAGGCCCCAGGGGACCCTAGAACTTAGGACCCCTTGTGTAGCCCAGTCCTTGAACATTCAGCCTATCACAGTAAGTTAGACTTGTCTCAAGAGCATGTGCGCACCTGTCACGTGCACGCATGATTTCCCCCACAGACTTGATCCCGAGAGGTTTCCTCCTACTTGGAACCTTTCCTGGGTGAGCTGATGCTCACTGGGTTCTCCAGCTGTGTTTGCTGTGCCTGCCGCCCTTCCCCCACCCCACCCCACCCCACACTTGGAACTTCTTCATATTTTCCTTGCTTCCCTATTTGGATACCAATACCAGGAACCTTGGGATACAGCACTGTGGACCTGGATGACCTCTATGTATCTTTCCGAACCCTTTGTAAGGCTCAGTATGGTGCACACCTGAAATCCCTTGGGAGGCAGAGATAGGAAGATCAGGGATTCAAGACTCGTCTGAAGGGGTTGGGGATTTAGCTCAGTGGTAGAGCGCTTGCATAGGAAGCGCAAGGCCGTGGGTTCGGTCCCCAGCTCTGAAAAAAAGAACCAAAAAAAAAAAAAAGACTTGTCTGAGTTACATGAGATTCTCTCAAAAGGGAAAGAAAGAAAGAGAGAGAGAGAGAGAGAGAGAGAGGGGCAGGAAAGATGGAGAGGAAGAAAGAGGGAAGAGAAGAATAGAGAAAGAAGGAAGGAAAGAAAGAGAGAGAATTTTGGAAAAGGAAAAAAACTTCATAAATATCCAGGGATGGTGTTACATGCTTTTGATCCCAGTACTCAGGAGGCAGAGGTAGGCAGATCTTTGTGAATTTGAGACCAGCCTGGTCTATATAGTGAGTTCCAGACCAGCTAGTGCTACACAATGTGACTCTGTCTCAAGAAAAATAAATCTCATAAACAGTAAACAGAATGTGGTAAACAGGAGCCCCAGCCCACACCTCCTGTCTGAGCCCATGGGTTTTTCATGCTGCTCCCTGTTCTGCAGGCTTCGTGGCTGTCTTATGACAGCAGGAAGACCGGTGGTGGTAACAGAGCCTGAAGCCACCGATTTGGAGACCCCAGGAACTGGGAAGTGACAGAAAGTTACATTCAGCACAAGGGTAGTAAATACTTGATACACAGATATATGTGCCCATGGGGCCATTCTCAGGCGGTAACACGGTGCACAGCTGGCTGTGGGCCATTACACATGGATCTGTTGATAGGAAGAGTTGAAATAGATAGGTAAGTAGATGACAGACTACAGTGAATGCCCAACCAGAGCTGGCTTGCTTGCCAGTCACCAACTGAGCGCTCGGCAGAACTTTGCCAAAACTATTAAATCACTGCACTGAGTAATAATAATAAACTTGCTTCAAGAAAGATGAAATGAGTGGGCTGGAGAGATGGCTCAGCGGAGAGATGGCTGCTCTTCTAGAGGACCTGAGTTCGATTCCCGGCAACCACATGGTGGCTCATGACCATCTGTAATGGGATCTGGTCCCCTCTTCTGGTGTGTCTGAAGACAGCAACAGTGTACTCATATACATTAAATAAAGAAATCTTAAAAAAAAAAAAAAAGAATCACTCACTGATAAGTGGATATTAGCCCAAAAGCTCGGATTACCCAAGATACAATCCACAGATCACATGAAACTCAAGAGGAAGGACGGCCAAAGTGCAGATGATTCATTCCTTCTTAGAAGGGGGAACAAAAAATATTCATAGGAGGAAATATGGAGACAAAGTTTGGAGCAGAGACTGAAGGAATGGTCATTCAGAGACTGCCCCACCTGGGCATATTGCTGAGGCCAAGAGATGCATGCTAACAGGAGCCTGATAGAGCTGTCTCCTGAGAGGTTCTGCCAGAGCTTGACAAATACAGAGGCGGATGCTCACAGCCAACCATTGAACTGAGAACGGGGTCCCCATTGGAGGAGTTAGAGAAAGGATTGAAGGAACTGAAGGGGTTTGCAACCCCATAAGAACAACAATACCAACCAACCAGAGCAACCAGAGACTAAAAGCCACCATCCAAAGAGTATACATGGACAGACCCATGGCTCCAGCTGCGTATGTAGCAGAGGATGGCCTTGTTGGGCAGCGATGGGAGGAGAAGCCCTTGGTCCTGCCAAGGCTGGATCCCCCAGTGTAGGGGATGTCAGGGTGGGGAGGTGGGAAGGGAAGGGTGTTTGGGTGGAAGAAAGGGATAACATTTGAAATGTAAATAAAAATATCCAATAAAAATTAACACAAGAAAAGAACTTCTAAGGAATGTGGGAGACTGTAAGAAGGTCCAATCTCTGAATTATAGGCATAGAAAAAAAGAAAAGAAAAGAAAGATGAAATAAAGGCTGAGGAGATGCCTCATTGAGTGTGACGTGAAAGCAAGATGACCTGAGCTCAAATCCTCAGTACCACAGGGCACGCGTGCGTGCACACACACACACACACACACACACACACACACACACACACACACACTGTGCTGAGCATGGCCAAACATGACAGTAACACCAGCATTGAAGGGCAGAGCAGGACATCTTGGGGACTGGATGGGCAGGCCATCTAGCCAAACAGACAAGCTTTGGGTTCAGTGAGGAATGATCTACAAACGCACAAGGCGGAGAGCAATAGAGGAAGACCGCTGACGTCATCCCCTGGCCTCCACATGCACAGCCCGACCCTGGGTGAAAACCCCTCCCCCCACATCCACAAAGGACGAAACAGTGAGATGTCAGCGTGCAATTCCATTCCGTGCTTCACATGGACATAAAAAGACTAAAGAATACCAACAAGGACCCCATTGAGCAGAGATTCCATGACCTAACCTGAATTTGGTCAGAACCAGCTTGTCCCTGTGAGTCCGCCCCCAAGAACAGCCACTTGAAAGACTTCTTTGATTTCCTTTCCCTGTGCTAAAGTCCCAAGGCCCTGAACTGTCACTTTGGGTGGTGACAGCTTGTAGACTCACAAGTTTCCCTATGACCCTAATCATAGACCATTCCCAAGCAGAATTCAAAAGTTAGCTTCTGGGGGTCAGGGATAGAGCCCAGTTAATGAAGTGCTTGCCCAATATGCACAAGGCTCTGGGTTCGAGCCCCAGTGTCTCATGAACTAGGCACGGGGGTCTATACTGGCAATCCCGCACTGAGAGGTGGAGGCAGGAGGATCAGATGATCTTCAGCTAGAGTCAGTGTGAGCACAGCCTAGGTTACACAAGGCTTTGTCTTTCAGACAGTGCCCCCATGCATGGGGGTCGCTAGGGTCGCCCCTCCAGTACCCAAGTTCACACTCAGTGCCCAAGTGCTAACTGAATTTACGTAGAGAGGAAAGTTGTCTGCTGACCACGGTGTTACACGTCTGTGATCCCAGCATGTGCGATGCTGAAATAGGATCACAGGTGTGAGGCCAGCCTGGTTATACGGGAAGACTCACTGTGAAAGAGGGTGGGGACTGTGTGCGTGCTGCGAGGAAGCCCTGAAGCAGTCAGGCGATATCTGCCCTGCAGACACTTTGGCTTTTCCTTCTGTCTCGCTCTCCTTTCTGTGTGTGGCTGCTGTCTCCCGGTCTCCCAGCCCCCATTCCCCATCACACATACCTTTACCCGTGTCCTGAGAGAATCATCCACACCGATTGACATTCGAGAATAAATGGCTGGAAAGAGCTTATCAAATTGCCTTTTATTTTACATGTATATGTTTTGCCTATGTGTATATATGTGTCCCACATGCATGCCTGGTGCTCATAGGAGGTAAGTGTTGGATCCCCTGGAACTGGAGTGACAGATAGTTGTGAGCCACCTTATTTGTGCTAGGCATCAAACTGGGTTCTCTGGAGTAGCAGTCAGTGCTCTCGGCCACTAAGCCATCTTTCTAGCCCCCATGCTGCTTTTTGCAAGAGTAATAATTCCAAACTAACGATTTTTTAAATTTTATTTTATTTTATTTTATCATTTTGTGCCTGGATGTCTGTGCACCACATGCATTCCGTGCCCCAGAGGCCAAACGAAGGCATTGGATCTCCTGAAACTACCTCGTGGGTGCTGGGAATTGAACCTGGTTCTTGGCTGCACAATCTCTCCAGCCCCCAAAGTAACAATGCTACCTTTAGATAGATATTGCCTTTTAGATGTTGCCTGAATGCTTGAGAGCTTCCTCTCAGAATACATTTTATGAAAAATTTAAAACTCCAAAGCCAGATGTAGTGACATATCCCTGTAATCCCCAGAACTGGAAGGATCCTAAGTTCCAAACCAGCCTGAGCTACATAGTCAGTGTGGGTTTAATACCAAGACCCTGTCCCAGAAATTCAAACAGAACTAACTCCATTCCCACAAACTTATGAAACCATCATCCATCAGGTCCTGACTGTAACCACGGATATGAATTCCTGCCCCTTCTTCTCAAGTGCTGATATCATAGGTATGTGCCACCACGTGTGGCTTCATTGACGTCCTTTCCTGACATTTTGCCAGTTGAAATGCTTGTAGGAGGTTTGGGGAGATAGCTCAGCTGCTACTTCCCTAGCATGCGTGAAACTCTGGGCTTGGTCCTTAACTGGATGTGGTTGTACACCCATGTAATCCCAAAGTCTAGGAGTGGAGGTACAAAAAGTCAGAAGTTCAAGGTCATTCTTCAATATACAAAGCAGCTTGAACTGCCCTGTCTAAGGAAAGGAGAGAAGAATAGAGAAAAAGGGAAGGAAAGAAGGAGGGAGGGAAGGAAAGAGGGAGGCTTCCTGTGTGAGGAGTGAGGTCAAGCTGTAGATGACAGGATTATCGGAAGGGATGCAATGAATCTATAATCTGCTGCAGCTGGGAGCCACGAAGATGGACTTGCTGAAGTCCCAGCAGAGTCCCCATTGTCCAGGGGAACCACTCAGGCCTGTTTTCTGCCCAGGAGACTAACAACTGGATGGTTCAGGAACTGGTCAAAGGAAACTCTACCCCACCCCCACCTCCCATTCCCTACCCCCACCCCCACCCCCACTGTCTCCTCAGCTTGAGAAGTGAAACAAGCTCACTTGCTTGAGCTAACCATCTAGGCATTTCCCCAGACTTCTTTCTTTGGTCTCATGACTTACATAAACCATGCGCTACGAGGCTGGAGAGATGACTCAGTGGCTAAGAGCACTTGCTGCTCATCCAGAGGACCTGGTTGGTCCCCAGCACTCACATGGCATCTCATACCATCCACTCCAGGTCAGGGGATCCAACTGTGGTATACACATAGACACGCAAGTGGTACAGGGTGGACAAAGTCCAGTAAGCATGAAGGTTGAAGAGAGATTTTAAAAAATACATTTGGGACTAGGCTGCACAGGTCAGTGACACACACGTGTACATATAAACATACATGGGTGAAGTAAGATATAAACATTTATAAGTTGACAGAGACGGTGTCCAATTTACTTTAGTATTTACTTGTAAGGTTGGTCTGTGTTTTTTTTCCTGTGTATGTATGTATATTCATTGTGTGCATCTGTGCATATGAGTATGTATTGTAGGTATCTGTGCACATGTGTGTTATACGCATTCATGCACTTGTGGAAGACAGATATAGGCCTGGGGTGCTGTCTTTATTAGGGTTTGACTGCTGTGAACAGACACCATGACCAAGGCAACTCTTATAAAGGACAACATTTAATTGGGGCTGGCTTACAGGTCCAGAGGTTCAGTCCATTATCATCAAGAGAGCATGGCAGCATCCAGGCAGGCATGGTGCAAGAGAAGCTGAGAGTTCTACATCTTCATCTGAAGGCTGCTAATAGAATACTGGTTTCCAGACAGCTAGGATGAGGGTCTTATAACCCACACCCACAGTGACACACCTACTCCAACAGGGCCACACCTTCAATAGTGCCACTCCCTGGACCCAGCATATACAAACCATCGCAGGTACCTTCCTCTGTTTCTCTCTACACCTCATTTTTTGAGGCAGGGTCTCTCAATGAACCTGTATCTCATTAATTGGCTAGATGGACTAGACAGCAGGCCCCGGAGCCACCGTTTCTACACTCTCCCAAATGGGGGTCACACCTGGCTTTTACCTGGGTTCTGGGGATCCAAACTTCATGTTTGCACAGCAAGTATAAGAGCTTGTTTTGTTTTTGAGATAGGACCTCATGTAGCCCAGGCTAGCCTCAAACTCATTATGTAGCTAAGGCTGGGTTTGAACTCCTCTTGAGCCCAGTTCCCAGGTGCTGGGATTTGAGGAATGCACCACTACTCAGTTCAGTAAACTTTCTTATGAGTTGCCATCTTCAAAGGACCAATTAAAACTATTTCAATGAAAATGCATGTTTAGGATGGTAACATGGCCCTTGCCTGTTTGGAAATATTACTTTTTGATGTATGTGATGAAGACCCCACTGTTGTTGCATGGAGACAACAGGAGAGCATTTCAGGGGTGCATCTGCTTTTTGTTTCTGTCACGGGGAAAATTAATTTACTAAATTTTACATGAAAAAAGCATTGTTAGGGAAGATTTTAATTTCTAATAAAAACTTTATTGCTTCTCCTTTGTTTCTCTTTTTGTGATGAACAGAGACTATTCAGTCCTAAAGAAGCCTCTGGAAAAGGCCTCTGTGCAGTCTCCTTTCCTGCTTGCTGGCTGGGGCCTCCAGATCCACCTGTTTCATTCCTGTGCTCCAGCCCGGTCCTTCTTCCCACCCCTCCCCCTTTTCCTCCCCCCCCCCCTCCCCCCCCTTCCCCTCCTCCTCTTCTTCTCCCTCCTCCCCCTCTTCCCCCTCCTCCTCTTCTCCCTCCTCCCCCTCTTCCTCCCTCTCCCCCCTCCTCCTCTTCTTCCTCCTCCCCCTCTTCCTCCCTCTTCCCCCTCCTCCTCTTCTTCCTCCTCCCCCTCTTCTTCTTCTTCCTCTTCCTCCTCCTCCCCCTCTTCCTCCTCCTTCCTTCTGCTTTTGCTTTCACAGTCTCTGTAAGTGTCTCGTCACATCACACCCTCTGGCAGTGACCACTGAGACTATCCAGGGCATTTGCGGGTGGGGGTGGGGTGGGGCTGTTACTACCCACTAAGGGTTAGCCCTTCTGTCCTGACTCAGGAATTCCATTCCTTGATAATAGATACGAGGCCTGTGTCCACTACAGACCATGTATGGTCACTCACAGCAACTCTAATCGGATTTAAAATGTTTAAAAAGTTATTTATTTTTATTTTATGGATATGGGTGTTTTGCCTGCATACATATAAATGTGCTATGTGCTTGGATTGCCCATGGATATGAGAGGAGGTTATCAGATCCCTGGAACTGGAGTTACAAATGGGTGTGAGCCCCAGTGTAGATGGTAGGAGCTGAACCTGGGTCCTCTGCAAGTTTTGCAAGAAGACCGGAGAAGGTTGGAACAGTAGAACACATGGATTATCACTAAAACCCTTTCCTCTGTGTGTGTGTGGGGGGGGGAGATAAACATCTACCCCTCATCCTCCTCCTATAACAAACCAAGGTGGGATTCCACCAAAGTACACTCTGGGGAACAAGTGAGTTTATTAGAATTACTTACAGAGTAGCGGATGGGGAACTACAGTCAAGAGCATCAATGACCCTAAGGCAGTCACACTGGATAGTCTGCAGCCAGTATGCATGGCATGTAGCTGGAGCCCCTCCCCTTCTTCATCGATATCCTTTAGCCCTTCCCAGAGACCCCCTCCCCCACACTGCCTGCAGTTAGGGCAGAATTGCATACAGCTGGTAGGGAGAGAGGATACTCAGGGGAATATCCAATTACCCTCCCTGCTCCCTCCTTCCAAAAGGGAATGTCAACCATCAACACCACCTCCCTGCCCCCCGAACCCCGCCAAGATGATCTTTGGTGAACAGGCCTAGCAAAATTCTTGAAGATGGTTCGACTCAGTGGACATTGCTGCAACATGTGTACATTAAAAACATATCAGAAAAACAGCCCCTAGAACTCACTGAACACATTGAGAAAAGTTAGCGACAGTCCCCAGCAAACTGTCATCTGAGTGCCCAGTGTGTCAGAGGGCTGTCCCTGGAGCTTCAGCTTAATTTGGTCCCCACCGCTGACAAGGCTGCTCAGATTTCTATGCATCCATTCATCCATATGTGTGCAGGTCCTTTGGGTCCTTGACCCTGCCTCTGCAATTCACTTCAACCCAGAGGCCTGGCTCAACCTTGTGACCCTGCAGTTCTGTTCTGGAGCGATTACAGGCCCTCCGGTTGGGTTCCTTAATATCTTTACTCATTTTTTTGAAATTTTATTTATTTGTACTGTATATATATGGGTGTTTTGCCTGCCTGTGGGCATGTGCACCACACGTATGCCCACAGAAGGCACAAGAGAGCATCAGATCCTCTGGGATGGTTGTGGTGGGTGCTGGGAGTTGAACCAGAGTCTCCTGGAAGAGCATCCTGGACTCTACTGCTGAGCCACCTCTCCAGCCCCAGTCTTAGTATCTCATCTAAGCACTATGGCGACTCCGCACCTTCATCAGCCACATCGGCCTTCGGTAAAGTCTCCTTGAACTCCTCAAAGTCTGCCGCAGCTCTTTGATTCTCGTAGCCACTCTGTGACCTACATATATTCATATTTATAGATTAATTACCATATGGTGTGTGGTGTGTGATCTGAGCGTTCACATTAGTAATTAAGACTGGAATTAAAAAGGACCTGTGGTTGCCAATTGCCAGCTATCAAGGGAAATTGAGACTACTTGGCAAGCTGCAGCCAAATGGACTCATGGAGTTTGTGAAATCAGTGTTATTAAACAATTCTGACATTGTGGAAAGACACGTCCATCTGTGCTTCTGACACAGCATCCTCCAAACTGCACGTCAGTGGTCCTGACAACTCAGGAGAGCTGGAAATGTGCAGAACAATCTGACAGCCTGGCAGGCAGAATCACCCTGCACCTTGGGAGAAGAGACATCTGCCCCTGCCTTCTGCAGTGTCCTTGGCTGCAAACACAGGAGGCAAGGCTCACCTTGGGACAGTGGTAGAACACTAGTTTTTCTGCGTTTGCACCCTCACATTCACCTCAGGTTGGAGCTACAGATGCCAGTGCCCATGGGCTGATTCAAGGCCTTAATTCTCCAGTCATGTGACCTGACAACCATCTGTCATTGTTCTTCCTGTACATATAGACTTTTTTTTTTTTTAATTCTTTTTTTTCGGAGCTGGGGGCAGAACCCAGGGCCTTGCGCTTGCTAGGCAAGTGCTCTACCACTGAGCTAAATCCCCAACCCCTAATATAGACTTTTATCCCATTTTCTTCAGGCTACTCTCCACGTCCACTCCTCCCTCTTATATCTCCCCATCCCATCTCTCCAACTCTCTGTGACTCCCTCTAACCCCATCTCCCACTCCTCCCTTCCTCTAGGCTTGCCCTGAAGGAAGACGACACTATTTTCTACAGCATTCTGAATTGATTCACCTTAGAAAGAGCCTGGGGAAATGTTTCATTTTGTTTTGCAACCTCAACATAGGCTCCTGACCTAAGGCATGATACAGAAAACTAATTTTTTTTTTCCCTTTTCTTTTTTTCCGGAGCTGGGGACCGAACCCAGGGCCTTGTGCTTGCTAGGCAAGCGCTCTACCACTGAGCTAAATCCCCAACCCCCCAGAAAACTAATTTTCAAACTGTGCAGTTGTCGCTGTAAAAGTTTTTAAAAAGCCATCACCAGTTGGTTTTGCAGGATGACTGGTTTGTTGTTTTCTCCCCAGGAAAATAATGTACAGTACCAGCGATACTGACAAGATTTACTCAAAGACAAGGTCACATGAAATCTGGAAACGACTTCTATTTGGACACAAAATGCTTGGAGGGGGCTGGAGAGATGGCTCAGTAGTTAAGAGCACCGACTGCTCTTCCAGAGGTCCTGAGTTCAATTCCCAGCAACACATGGTGGCTCACAACCATCTGTAAAGAGATCCGATGCCCTCTTCTGGTGTGTCTGAAGACAGCTACAGTGTACTTATAATATAATAAATAAATCTTTAAAAAAAAATGCTTGGAGGTAGGTTGGCTGAAGTGTGGGCGTGAGGCTCATACAGAGAGGGTGGGAACCCCCTGGGGGACTGGGCTGGGGAAAGGTGCCTGGCCCTCCAGGGGTGGGTACATTGCAGATGTATCTGGGAGATGCTGATAGAGCCTCAGAGGCTGATGTGTCCCCTCTCCCTCAAGCCAGTGGTGTTTAACTATCTCCTCGATGTTTGGCAGGGAGGCCAAGGGTTGCCTGCAGTGGAGGAAGGAGAGCTGCAAGGAGAAGAGAAGAGAACCCTGTGGTACTTAGCATCTGCCAAGCCTTTCCAGTGGTCCAGAAAGACCCAGTTCTCCATCCATCAGCCCAAAGCCCACATTAGTCAGGCCCTTCCAGGTCACCTGAGCCTGGGCTTTAGATCCCACCATCGACCCTGCCATAGTTGCTCCAACTTTCTCCCACCGCTCAACCTGCTCCCTCTAAGAGAAGTCTTGGGGTGGACTGGCCTCTACTTTATTATGTTTCCAGCAAGGTTGCAGCATTCCTGAGAGATTGATGACAGCCAGGTCAGCCTTTGATTCAGCTCTGCTCCAAGCTATAGCTGGATCACTTACAAAATGCACATTATTTTTTTATCTTTAAAATTTTATTTTATTTTATTTTATTTTATTTTTTATTAACTTGAATATTTCTTATATACATTTTTGAGTGTTATTCCCTTTCCCAGTTTCCGGCAAACATCCCCTCCCCCTCCCCTTCCTTATGGGTGTTCCCCTCCCCACCCTCCCCCATTGCCGCCCCTCCCCCAACAGTCTAGTTCACTGGGGGTTCAGTCTTAGCAGGACCCAGGGCTTCCCTTCCACTGGTGCTCTTACTAGGATATTCATTGCTACCTATGAGGTCAGAGTCCAGGGTCAGTCCATGTATAGTCTTTAGGTAGTGGCTTAGTCCCTGGAAGCTCTGGTTGCTTGGCATTGTTGTACATATGGGGTCTCTAGCCCTTCAAGCTCTTCCAGTTCTTTTCTCTGATTCCTTCAACGGGGTCCTATTCTCAGTTCAGTGGTTTGCTGCTGACATTCGCCTCTGTATTTGCTGTATTCTGGCTGTGTCTCTCAGGAGCGATCTACACTTCTGCACTTCTTTGCTTCATCCATCTTGTCTAATTGTGTGGCTGTATATATATGGGCCACATGTGGGGCAGGCTCTGAATGGGTGTTCCTTCAGTCTCTGTTTTAATCTTTGCTCTCTCTTCCCTGCCAAGGGTATTCTTGTTCCCCTTTTAAAGAAGGAGTGAAGCATTCACATTTTGATCATCCGTCTTGAGTTTCATATGTTCTAGGCATCTAGGGTAATTCAGGCATTTGGTCTAATAGCCACTTATCAATGAGTGCATACCATGTATGTCTTTCTGTGATTGGGTTAGCTCACTCAGGATGATATTTTCCAGTTCCAACCATTTGCCTACAAATTTCATAAACTCGTTGTTTTTGATAGCTGAGTAATATTCCATTGTGTAGATGTACCACATTTTCTGTATCCATTCCTCTGTTGAAGGGCATCTGGGTTCTTTCCAGCTTCTGGCTATTATAAATAAGGCTGCTATGAACATAGTGGAGCACGTGTCTTTTTTTTTATATGTTGGGGCATCTTTTGGGTATATGCCCAAGAGAGGTATAGCTGGATCCTCAGGCAGTTTAATGTCCAACAAAATGCACATTTTAAAACTCACGGGGCAGTTTATAAAACTCACGGAATTCTCTGTTCGTTCCTGGCGCTTCCCAGCACACAGGCTTGCGTTGCTGTGAGGCTCGTGTGTATTGAGAGTCCAGTAGATGTTGGTTCTCTTCCATTGCCACCCACTGCATCCACCTCATCCCCTCACAAGGATGGACTGGGAACTCACTTCTGCCAGACAGCTCAGGCTGCAGCTAAGACTTCCATCCCCGGTGTGGACAGGGTCACTTGGCTCCTCCCAGTTGGTGTCTCTAGAACTCTGTGTCTTGTGGGTTGGTGACAATGCTTGCAGCTGTTCCGATGCAGGAGCATTTGGATGCACCCTGAATGTCACCGTTGTTTTTTAATCTTAAGAAGCAAGGATGGAGCTGGGGGGTGGGGGTGGCACAGCCTTTTGTCCCAGCACTTGGGAGGCAGAGGCAGGAGAATCTGAGTCTGAGGCCAACCTGGTCTACAGAGCTAGATCTAGGATAACTAGAGCTGTACAGAGGAACCTGTCTTAAAGAAGGAAAGAAAAGAGAAAAAGAAAGAAAGAAAAGAAAGAGGCGTGGATAGGGGAAGTGACATCTTTTGACCGGGCTTAGCTGGTACTGGGTTTGGAAACCTTGGCTGTAGAATTTGTGACTTGGACAGAGATAGAATTCACAGCAGATCCAGAAGCTGATGCCCAATTCTCATTCAGTAGCATTAAAAGACATTTCAATCCATCCTCTCCTAGGTAGAACGTGAATTATCTACTAGCCACATATGAAGACCATAGCTTTGATGGTCTTATACTTCAAATTCAGGTTTAAAAACACTCTGGCCATGAAAGCAACACAAAAGGATTTTAAAATACCAGATCTTGCCCCTCAAGTCCCATGCCTAGAGAAGCTAATGACAGTTCATCATGCAATATTCCATTTGAGCAATAAATTATAAAAAGAAGAGAGATATTTCATGGTCCCTCGAGGACAGTCCCCTGGAGCCAGGCTCACCCACCCCGCAGGTGCCAGGTTTCTGTTTTCGAGAGAGAACCGCAAACTTCTGAGAATGTGGAGATGCAAGAGAAGTGATACTGGACAAGAGAGCCAGTTGTCCAAAAACGTGGATGCTTTGTAAGTCTCATGAGCCTTCTCTGCCCCTTTCCCCACTCGTCTTAGTCAGTGTTCTATTGCTGTGAAGGGACACCATGACCAAAACAACTTATAAAAGGATGCATTTACCTGGGGACTCGCTTACCCCAGGGTCAGAGGCTGAATCCATGACCATCGTGGTAATGAGCATCGGCAGGCATGCATGGTGCTGGAATAGTAGCTGAGAGCTCACATTTGACCCACAAGCAGGAGGCACAGAGAGAGAGAGAGAGAGAGAGAGAGAGAGAGAGAGAGAGAGAGAGAGAGAGAGAGAGAGCCAGAGCCAATTGGAATGGTATGAGCATTTGAAAGCCCAAGGCCACCCCCAGCAACACACTTCCAAGGCCACGCCTCCTAATTCTCGAATATATGGGGGGGGGCACATTCTCAAACCACCACACTGCTCCACGAGACAAAGTTAATGGGCTCCTTCTCCTGAGGGGTTTTTGGGGGTGATTACAGCTGTTTTGCTCCAAGACAGCAACTCTTTTGTCCAACCCAGAAGAGCAATGAGGCTGCAGTCTCCAGGGTCAGCAATGCACTCTGGGAATATTAGAGAGAAAGGTTGGATAATGTTAAGTTCAAGTTAGAAGCCACTTTGAGAGTATCCCCCAAGCTGTCTGCATTTTATGTTTGTATCGACACAGGGACTTTTGATGCCACAGAACCTTGTTCCTGGCAGTGCAGTTGAGAAGAGGAAGCAATATGTGAAATCTCCCCAGGGTGATAGAAGCGAGAGGCTTTTCCCTTTCTAATAACCTCGTGCGATTGGACTGAGGAGCGGTTGCTAAGTGAATTCAGGGAAGGATTTGAACTTTTTGAAGAGCTGCCCACCCCCAAGCGCAGCACTGGCAGATCTGGAAACAGAGCAAGCAACGTTGGTTTAGTTTTTTAAGGTGGACTGGGAGTATAGAGTTCAGTGGTAGAGCATGTGTCCAGCTTGAACAAGGTTCTGGCTTCAGTCTCTCCCCCTCCTCCCCCTCCCCCGCCCCACAACCCGACACACATGCACGCAAGACTTTTCTTTGGGTAAATTTGGCTGATTTTTAAAAGAAGCTACACGGGAAAGCAAGTTGACACAGAAAACACAAATACAAATAGGTTAGAGGAAGTCCACAGTGCATTGGGTGTGTGAGGTGGGCTGCCACAAACAAATCATGGCCGTGTTTGGGGTTAAGAAATCAACCACAGGGCTGGAGAGATGGCTTAGTGGTTAAGAGCACTGACTGCTCTTCCAGAGGTTCTGAGTTCAAATCCCAGCAACCACATGGTGGCTCACAGCCATCTGTAATGAGATCTGATGCCCTCTCCTGGTGTGTCTGAAGACAGCTACAGTGTACTTATATATAAGAAATAAATCTTAAAAAAAAAAAAAATCAACCACAAAGGGTTTTTTTTTCCTTTTGTACTTGAATTATACGTATGTTTCATTTGATTTAAGAAAATTCCTATAACTGCCCAATATTTTTTTAAAAATCAAGGTAGTAAATGAATGTTTAAGAAAAAGTATAAATTACTGGGCTGGAGAGATGGCTCAGTGGTTAAGAGCACCCAACTACTCTTCCAGAGGTCCTGAGTTCAATTCCCAGCAACCACATGGTGGCTCACAACCATCTGTAAAGAGATCCGATGCCCTCTTCTGGTGTGTCTGAGGACAGCTACAGTGTACTTATATATAATAAATGAATAAATCTTTTTTAAAAAAAAAGTATAAATTACTCAAGAAAAAAAGCATCCCCCCTCCATCCCTGAGAGTTCCCTTGAGTTGCTGGTGACAGTCCTTAGACTCTATTGTCTGTCATACTGCAATGCTGATAGTTTAGTTAGGGAAGGTTCGGGGCGGCACTGTGTTTAAGAGTATACATTCCGGGCCCAGCTTGCACAGAGTAAGTGCTCAGTCTGCCCCGAGCTAACTGTGTGACGGTGTGACCGTCTTCACTGTGGACGTGATATTCCTAGGTGTTTCCATGAGGTCGTTGCTTGAAAGGTTTCATCAAGCAGAGAACCCCACCCTGTATGTGGGCCAGCCGTCCTGTGCTTTGGGATCCTAGACTGACTACGAAGGGGAAAGTGGGCTGAGCACCCACCCTCATCCCTCTCTGCTCCCTGACCCTGGATGCAGTGTGAGCAGCCACCACACTCCCAGTGCCTTGACTCTCCTGCCATGACAGATGTCACCCTCAAGCAGAGAGCCGACAACGTTGCCTTTGCGGCTATTTTGTTACACTAGTAAGAAAGTAACTAAGTGAGACTCTATTTTCCCACCTTTGAAATGGGGTTCTTCTTCCTCAGACTTTTCATTGTTGTGACTCATGCATGGGGGAACAACAAACCAATAGGAAAAATTTATTTTGACCCAAATGTACTTGTGAGGCCGAGCTTCACAGCAGGGAACATGTGCCCAGCAAAACTGGGTACTTAGGAAGGAAAGAGATGGGAAGGGGAGAGGAAGGAGAGGGAGGGAGAGGGAGGGAGAGAATGACTGTGAGACTAACTTCCTCCCTGTTACCCTTTTATTCTGTGTGGGTCCTCAGCCTATTGATGGTGTGACCCACATTCAGAGCATGTGCCTCCTCAGTGATTCCTCTCTGAAGCACCCTCACTGACGCTCCAAAGAATGCTTGCTAATCTGCTAGGGTCTCAGTCCTATCAAGAGAGACTATCCCAGAGGTAATCGCGGCCTCGTGAGGATCACATGAATCAAGCTACCCTGAGTACCTGAGATGCTACTTAGAAGATAACTGATGCATTTAGGGTTTTGGCTGTGGTGCTGAGGCTTGAAGCCACAGCCTTGTGCAAGTGTCTTACACTGAGCTGCATCCTTGGCATCTTCTTCACTGTTGTCACAGTGGAGAGTCCAACAGTCACAGCCAATCACAGCACTGCCATCCTCCTCCAAGACACTCTTTTTTTTTTTTTTTTTTTTTTGGTTTTTTTTTTTGGGCTGGGGGCCTAACCCAGGGCAAGGCAAGCGCTCTACCACTGAGCTAAATCCCCAACTCCCCTCCAAGACACTCTTATCAGTACTCTTCCTTTCTCCTTCCAAGAGTCTCAGAATTGTGAGATGTAACTTCCTGAGCCCTTTGTCTGTTTGAAATTTAAAGTGGTCTCTAGCAGTCTAAGAACAATTTAATATGTAAATGTTCAGACTTTCTAAATACCACAATGGTAGTGTTATGCCAGTAAATGCCAAGAGACTTGACCCCGAAAGGTATCGCAGCACACTGGAATGTTAATACAACAAAATACCAGATAAGGTAGGGGTCGGAATCCATGTTCCACAGCGCCAAAGGTGAGCTTATGCAGTGGCTTGGGTAAATCATGAAGAGCTTCGTATTACTCAAAGGACACCCTGTGAGTCCTTCCTAGTTGTCTAGGCAGCCACCGGACAGCCCAGAAACCTGCTGAGTCTGTCCCTAGACTCCCGGCCCTGTAGCATCCTTGCCTTTCTCCCTCATCCGACCAGCATGCAATCTAAAAATGTGACACAAGGGGGCGCTTATGCTCCAGATGCTTAACTAGACCAACCTTTGGTCCCGTTCCCACTTACAGCAGGAGAGGGAAGTGTCAGAGGGAACAAGTACATTTGTCAGGAACAAGAAGTATGGCTACCCATCACGAGAATTCTTTAGAGAAAGCACACAATGCGCTAACAGTCTCATTGTTCAGTGATGAGTATTTTTGGTGCAAATTTCCTCATATCACGAATCCATCTAAGGAGCGTTGGAAATTAGAAGCTTTGTTTACTGAATGCTCGCGTAACTCATCCAACATGTAACAGTTATTAATATTCGGCTTCACACAGTGACTAATTGGCTGTAGAGAAAAGGAACGAGGGGCAGAAAGCAGAAGATGGGAGGAAAAGCGAGGGCATGGAAGAACAGAAAGGGAGAGAATGAGAGCGCTGTAGGCTGGCAGGGAGGAGTCAGAACCCAACTGAAGGCGGGCAGGTCAAGAGCAACGGCCCTTCACCTTTTCCTCATCACAGTCCCCACAGCGATCTGAGAAGCGGTGGTCTTCGCCCACGCAAGCAATCGATGTGTTTCTATTGTGTGCCGTGCACCACCAGTCCAAACAGCACTACAAAGCAAGTGGGAAGAGACAATGAGGCTCGAGGGGACGGGAGAACAGAAGGAAGCACAAAGGGAGACAGCAGGCAGCAGGAAGGGTCACAGCAGTCCTGCCCACCCCTACTCCCACCCCCAAGGTCCATTTAAGGGCAATCCTGGGCTAAACAGAAGACAGGTAAAGTCTCTCCGTGCCTTTCCATTGCTCTATCCTGTCCCGTCTCTCATCACACATGCCGATAGGCTAGAACTGCGTGTATAGATGCCTGCTCTCTTGGAGTTCACTGGGCATACTACCCTGGCCTAGGCCAGCAAAGCCTTTGGTTTCATTTGTACAATGAAGAAACTCAAATTTATGACTAGAGGGTAGCTATCACTCAGAGCATGTGGGCAGGACCTCAGCCAGGCTCCTCCCTTCCCTGGCAGTGAGAGCCGACAGCCCAGGAAGGCTTTCAGTGTTGAATTCCACCGTGTTTGGTTATGAGGCAGTTCTCAGGAAGCCTAGGCTGGATTTGAACTCAGTGTCAGCCAAGAATAAGCTGGGATTCTCTTATTTCTACCTCCCACTGCTGTATGTGGAGCTGGCGGTTACGGTGGGGCTTCTTGCCTGTGCTAGGCCTGCATTCTTTCAACTTCAATACATTCCCCCCTAAGTTTCTTAACTTTAGCTCTTTTACAGAATAAACATGACTCCAGGGTTCATCTGAGGTTTTTGTGTGAGATGAAGAGTTCTAAGTAAAGGATACGGTTGGGTCTGAAGCCAGGCTAATGTAAGGAATGGAGTTTCTGGATTAGGCTGGCCCCTTTACAGGAATCAGGGCTCCTAACGTTTCTTAAACCTGTGTTGTTTTCTTAGGGGTTATATTTCTTAGGGACCTGGAGGGTGGGTGACAGGGCTCCTCAGAGAATAGAGGCCTCGCTTTGGATGACTTAGAACAGACAATGTCCACATTCAGGAGGTCAAGGTGGGCTGGGCTGGGGTAAATAACTAAGCAGAAAGGAACAGTTCAAGTGTGAAAGTTCTGTGCCAAGCAACAAGCTTCCTTCCAGCTGACCTGACCCTTTTCAAGAGATGCGTGGCCTGGGTTGTGGCTCCGGTGTCTTTTTCCATTGAGGTGAACCTGAAGCCCGTGGCACTGGCTCTCTGACAAGCCTCAAAGAGAAGGCTCCTGGCCAGAGGCCTGGAACGAGCACCTCCCTCCTAGTCAGTCAGCAGGAGATGCTCATTAGCAGGCTCCACCCATGAGCCGGCTGCAGGTGTCTGCATACTTTCTGCTCGCCCACCATGTACAGGCAAGCTGATGCCCTCTGAGGGTTTCTGGAACAAAGAAGACAAGACAATGAATCTGGGAAGTTTCCTCAGCACCTGCTTATCTGTCCAACTGCTTTTCTTGCCTGGAAAACTTAAGAACACACGGCACTTTGGGAAGGGTGATCCTTGGGCAGTAGGCAGCAAACTCATGCATTTGTTTAGAATTCCAATTCTCACTTCAGATTACCTGAACCAAGAGTCTCCAACCTGCATTTCTGTAACACCTCCACTCCAGGTGGTTTTTAGGCAGGTAAAATGGGAGACCCTGTTTTTAGTGAAGAGTGTTTCTCTGAGACTCAGGGCAGGTGTTTCTCTAGTTCTATTTTCTTTTGACCTACAAGCCTCGGTTTTATCATCTGTTGGTAGACGTGTGTGTGTGTGTGTGTGTGTGTGTGTGTGTGTGTGTGTGTGTGTGCGCGCGCGCGCGCATGCATGCGTGCCACAATCCTGAATGAAATCTGACCCATTGTTTGTTTTTTAAATAAAGTTTTATTGGTTCTAGCCCACTTGTTATATATTAGTATAAATGAAATATGTATGGGTAGCTTGTGGCTACAAGGACAAAGTTGAGAAGCTGTGAGATACTGCAGGGTTTTTGGAAGTTCCTCTTCTGGTTTAACTATAAAGACACAGAAACCTCTGTATAGTATTGGCCTGTTTGCTGGGGCAGTCCCTCAGCTAGTCCAGCTAACTCAACCTAACTTCCCTGCCACTGTGTCTGTCTCTCCATGAGGCTCTCCCTGCTCTACCTCCCTACCAGCTAGCCTGGTAGTGCCCCCCCCCCACTCAGCAATTAACAATTAAAAATACAGGCAGGGACACACCTTCATAGCCAGTTGATACAATATCCCAACAGCGAGCATTTGCTTTTATTGTGTAGCTTAGAATACTTCTTGATCTCCCCCTGGCTTCGCAGGGGTGGCACATCTGATGGTTATGACCCCATTAGCCCGAGTTACTTTCCAGGATCTGCAAGGCTGCTTTTGCTGAGAACACTTAACTCTTCACTGAACCTGCCAGTGGGTGACTGGACTGGAATGAAAATGTGTCTCAGGGGTTGGGGATTTAGCTCAGTGGTAGAGCGCTTGCCTAGGAAGCGCAAGGCCCTGGGTTCGGTCCCCAGCTCCGGAAAAAAAAAAAAAAAAAAAAAAAAAAAAAAAAAAAAGAATCTTTTTTTCCTTTCTGAAACTATAATATACTGTGAACTTGACCTAGTTTCTCTACTCCCTGTCCCAAGACTAAAGATACCTACCTGCAGCCATGACTAGAGAGAACATGAGGGCTGTGAAAAGCCATAGCAACCTAGTTCCTGGTTGCTACTGTCAATCCCTCCCCTTTCCTTGCCCATCTCTATCCCTCATGATTCCTCTGCTCTATCTGAAAGGGCTCAGCTCTCCTCTGTTCCTGAAGTTAGTTCAGGTGCAGAAGGTCCACCCCTCTATTGTTGAGTCACTGGACATAGCTCGTCCGCCCAGCGGCATAAGGACTTTGCCAGTCTTGGATCTCTTAGACATTTACATGCTGCAGCTGCATCAGTGCTCCTCAGGATGTACACTGACACCTGCATCTTCAATGTCTGTCTTCTCTGCACCTGTCACCTCTAGAAACAACCCAAATTAAAATAAAACCCAAGTGGGTCCCCTTTCTGACCTCTGTCCCCCATCCACACCTCACACTTTACAAAACTTTTGTAAACTCTCTCAGGAACAACAGATTGTTACAAGTTACCAGCCCAGGGAAACCATCACTTAAAGACAGTGGATCATGACATAAGCCAAGGGCAGAGTCGGCAGCATGGGAACTCTTGAAATGTCAGGAAGGAAGATGTTCCAGTTTGCTTCCCTGTTGTAATAAGTGGCCAAACGCGGCTTAAGGGAGCAAAAGGTTTACTTCACCTGACATTTTATAGCCTGTCATCCAGGGAAGCCAGGACATGGTCATGAAGCAGGAACTGAAGCAGAGACCGCAGCAGAATCCTGGCTTGCTTCCCTGATCCTGCTCAGTCAGCTTTCATTATAGATCCCAGGCCCACCTGCCCAGGATGGCACCAACCACAGTGGGCGGGGCCCTCTTCTATCAGTGGCCAATCATGCCCACAGACATGCCCAAAGGGCCAATCTGATGAAGGAAATTCCTCAACTCGGGCTCTGTCTTTTCAGGCCAAGCTCACAGTGGTGATTGGCCACCACACGTGGGTTTATTTTGGCTCACCAGTTCAGGTGACGGTTCATTGTGACAGGGCAGAGATGGTGGTAGGAGCTTGAGGCAGCTGGTGTCGTGGTGTTTATGGTCAGGAAGCAGAGAGAGATAGATGCTTGTGCTCAACCCAATTTCTCTGTTTTATCCAGCCTAGGATCCCAGCCCACTTCATGGTGAGTCTTCCCTCCTCAGCCAAACCTCTTGGAAGCACAGTCACAGACATATCCAGAGGTGCGTGGATTCTAAACTGTGACTACTGGAGGCCACAGAAGAGCGGTTGATCATGCTGGGGACAAGGGGGTAGGGAGCGGAGGGTGGCAGGTGGGAGGTAGGTGATTGGGTGCTAAATGAGTACCACTCGAAAAAAACATTATTTGTACATTTAAGTTTGAATGGTATTTTGAAGGTAAATGAGCTCATCAATCTGTTAAAAAAAACCCCACAATTTCATCAAATTACATCTTAAAATATGTAAAAATATAAAAATCTATAAAACTATAGTTTTATAGACTATAAAAATCCCAGGAAAGTGGAGGCAGGAGGACCAAGGAGTTCAAGGCCACCCTTGGCTACATGGTGAGTTGGAAGCCAGCTGCCTGAGACCCTTGCCTTAAAACAAACAAACAACCTTTCCACAGAAAGATGCATAATAACCTTAATCACCAGCTCTCCACGACTGGCAAAACTCCAAAGCAGCTCAGAAGCCTGGGCGCCTGTCTCCAGCAGGCAGAGAAGCCCCACCCTTGTTTCTGCTCGGGCTTTAATGCTGTCTGGCAAGCAAACTGCATGTTCCCGGTTGGCTCTTTTCTCCCGTTCTCTCGGGTGATGACTTCACACTTTCTCCTGTCTCCTTAGATGCCAGCCTCTTCTCCGCAGACCCATTTCTAATGACCTGTCTTCCTGCTTCCCTTTGAAAACTGCCAGAAAATTCCCTCCAGTTCCTACCCTCACTCCTCCTGTGTAGTGTCCTCATGTCCTCTTATGGTGGAAGAACAACCCCGTGGTGGGGCACTGGGACCTGCTCAGGACACTGCAACAGCACTCTTCCCTCTATCCACTCATTCTCAACAGAATAAACACACTATTTCCCCATATTAAAAAAAAGTGACAAGCTGGGTGTACTGGAACACGTCTTTAATCTCAGCACTTGGAAGGCAGAGGTAGGCGGGTCTCTGAGTTTGAGGCCAGCCTGGTCTACACAGTGAGCTTCAGGACAGCCAGGGCTATATAGAGAAACTTTGTTTCAAATGAATGAATGAATGAATGAATATATAAATAAATGTCAGGCTGCTTGCTGCCAACCCAGAGATCCACAAGTTGTACTCTAACCTTCACATGCACACTGTGGTGTGCATGCCCACTTTTTTTTTTTTTTTTTTTTTTTTTTTTTTTTGGGGGGGGGGCCGACCCCCGGGCTTTTGCCTTCCTAGGCAAGTGCTCTATCACTGAGCTAAATCCCCAACCCCGCATGCCCACTTTCAACCCACTAAATAATTAAGGATAATAATTTCTCTTCAGCGAATTTCTTGCCTTTCCTTTACTGAAAATCACACCTCAGGGTCTTTATTTATTTATTGTTTTTCGGAGCTGGGGACCGAACCCAGGACCTTGAGCCTGCTAGGCAAGCGCTCTACCACTGAGCTAAATCCCCAACCCCTCTCAGGGTCTTTTAGTCCCACCCTGTGCACGTTTTCTTCCCTGCTAAATCCGTTAAGAGTTGAATGGACAAGCCCTCAGCTTGCCTGTCTGACCAGCAGCAGGAGTCATGGAGTCATGCTCCTGTTTGGCAAACTTGTCACTCACTTTGCTGCACATGTGGATGACCCTTCTCCTCCTCTCATGTTCCCAACTCCCCAGTGGTGGTGTCCAGGAATGAGTTCCTGGATTCTTTGTCTTTATGTGATGCTACTAGCTATTAAGTATCATCTGTATGTGCTTGTGTCCCCTCCCCCAACTGGTGTAGCTCTGACCTCCCTTCCTGAACACTCAGACTGGGATCTACTGCCATTTAGAGGTCAGGCATAGAGTCTTCTCCATCTGTTATGATCGGTCCAATGTTCCTAGGTTCTCAAGGCCCCACTCACCATCCCTGACTCCTTTGGACACCCTGGCATTGCAGCTTGGCAGCTCTGCAACAGAAATGTCCTATAAAATACGGTTCTCTCCTATGCCACGAGCTTGTCTTCTTGTTATGCTAACGGTGGGATTGGTGCAGTTATATTCTTCCACTTCAATAAAAAGAAGAGCCAAGGGACAGATCTGGGGTAGGTGGCCAGAGTCCTTGACTATTCAGACCTAGATTTTGTCACTTGTTAAAGGACACATTTGCTGTTTACAGATCTTATGTACAGTATAGTTTTCTGCTCAGTAAATGAAGAAGAGATATTCCTGTCCTCTGTTGCTGTGCAGAAGGAAGTCTTCAGTAAAGCGCTGTTCCTTTGTGATTTAACTGGCTCTGCTATGGCTGCTTTCCCCCTCTAGTGTTCTGCACACCCCCTGTAATGCTTGAGTGCAACGTGAAAGGATTATGTGATGGCTGGAGGGATGGGTCACTGGGCAGAGCCTTTGCCGAGTGACCCTGATGACCTCAGTCTGATCCCTAAAGCCCACATGAAAAGTTGGATTGTAGTGTGTCTGCAATCCCAGTACTCCCAAGGTGAGATGGGTGATGTAAGGCAAAGAATGACAGAAACAAGAGAGACCCTGCAGTCTTCAACGAGGTGGATGGCACATGGACACGCACACGCACACGCACACGCACACGCACACTCCTTTGTTGGGAACTGGAGAGGCAGCTCGGTGAGTACGAGCATGGATTACTCATCCATAGGCCTCTGACTGAATTCCTAGCACCCACATAGCAGCTGTAACTCTTCTTCTGAGGCCCTCAGAGGCTTTCTACATCTGATCTCTGTGGGCACCAGGCACACACATGGTATACTTAACATGCACGTAGGGAAGACACTCATGCACACATATTAATATCAATAAGAGATTTCTTTGCATGTGTCTCCTTGCTTCTTGCTTTATTTCCACAGATGGAGCAACACTGGGTCGTCATCCAAGTGCCAGGCATATACAGCCATCCAGTTTGGGACTTTCACCTTCTAGAACTGTATCCCATATAACCCCCCTTATAAACTGTCCAGCCTCAAGTGTTCTGTTATAGCAACAGTAACCAACTAACACACCATAGTCCCAGCAACCAACACTTTTTTTAAATTATATTTTTTATTGGATATTTTATTCATTTACATCTCAAATGTTGTCCCCTTTCCTAGTTTGCCCTCCGCAAACCCCCATCCCATCCCTCCTCCCCTGGCAGCAACTAATACTTTATCAAAAAATAATTGCTGATTTAATCTCTCATCATTTATATTCTATAATGTTCTTTGTACACTCGTTCCTTATGGCAAAACTGGTTTCTTCCACATTTGCGCCCCCACCAACTTTGGGAAAAGCAGTGTATAGTGCTAAGTGTAGGAAGTGTACTCATTACAATGTAGCTTTGCAAGAGTCGAAACTACCATTTTTTCTAACCAGTTTTACCTCATGGAGTATGGAGTAGGTGAATGAGTGAATATATGTTACTGAATAGTCATAGAGACTTGAAACATTTCCCCAAATAACTCACCTACAGACAAGAAAAAATAATATAAATATGATCCTTCCCTCTAAAGAAACCCAAAAGGATGTCAGCTAAAACAGACTCCTACTTGATTCTGTCTTGTTTCTGTGAAACAACTATCCGTGAACTGGAGGAGGCGAAGGAAGGGCTTTTAGATGGGAGGATTCAGCTTGCTCTCTTGAGTGCCTCTGGATTTGTTAATCAACTTTAACTAGAGTGAAGTCTCCAGGAAGGAAGCAATTTCCTACAGCCTGTGGCCCTGGGGATTTTCAGAAATGCTCATCCTCCCCCAGGACTTGGCCTTGTCATTATGACAGGCTCATTCAGATGGTCTTTGACCGACAGCTGCCCTCCACCGACGGCTGGCACAGACATGCATCACCATAGTTCCTTTAAAGGGGCTCAACCATGTCCAATCTGTTGTTAGAGACAACTCCTCTCCGTCTGGACATATGGGAAAGCAGAAGCTGCCTCCAGACTTAGCACATTCATTTATTTCCCATATTTAGCAAACAATTTTCTAACAAGTCTGCTATCAAAAGAATTCCTAAAATACATATGATTCGCTGATCCGTCTCATGTACAGTGTTTGGATATGTCTAGTGTATTTACGACACAGCAGTTCATCTAATAGTATTTGGGGGCTGAAGAATGCCCAAGAGTCCCATCTGATGTCAGACTGAGCAATCTACAGACATGGAGAGGGTGCAGCATTAAGTCTCCGGCTGAGGAGCAGATGATGGTGACTCATTATGGACCTTAGCCAAGAGCTTCCTGTGTCCAAATATTTCAAAACACAAGTTTCTGACTGTGGGTTCTGCTTTTTTAAATAAATGGCTTCACATATAATTCTCTCTTGTGACTACTTCCTGGGAGTACACAGAGACCAGGTATCAGAGCTGTGTTCTCTTCTAAGGTCTCAGTATTTTCCTAAGGCCTGACCTCCTCCCCACGTGGCTGGATTTGCGGTGACAATGCATGCTGATGAGGACACATGCTTGACTAGATGACCAGAGAGGAAACGGAGCAGTTTTGAAGGAAAGTATGAAGAACTCAAGTTTCAAGATATGAACACAATGGAATAGAAACGGACTTAGTTTTGGTGGATTAAAAGGCCCAGGGGACCAGTTGTTCTCACTCAATTTCCATCCTGTCAACTGCTAGCATCACTGCCAACTGGCTAGCTCTATGAACTGTCCCATTCTTAATGGATTCCTTGGACCACTTCTCATTACTCATTCACTGAATGCTTTACAGCTTGTAGAAATCAGGTATATCTTCTACTGCTGTCCTAACAAATCACCACCACCATAGGGGCTCAACAACTCACATTAGCTGTGGTATAGTTCTGTAGCTCTAAAGTTGAAGGTCTTAGGGGGCCTAAGTGAGGTGCCAGCAGTTCCATTCTGGAGATTAGGGTGGGGGTGACTTCATTCCTCATCCTTGTTAACTGTCACTGAAAGCTGTTCCCAGTGCATCCAGGGCAACCTTCTTCCATCTTTAAAGTCAGAGACAGTAGAGTAAGTCCTTGCAATATGACATCTTTTTTACTCTCTACAACAAGGCCAAGAACATCCTGTGATTTTTACCAAATCATGTTGACCAGACTGGGATCCCTCTGATACTCCAGACAGTCTCTCCAGTCATATTTGCAAAGACCCTGTGAAAGGTAATCTTGATTTTCAATGACAGACCTGGAAGGAGAAACCTCAATGGAGGGATTGCTATGGACATGTCTGTAGGGCATTTGTTTGTATTGCTAACTGATATATAAGGACCCAGCCCTGTGGGTGGTATTTCTCGAGGCAGGTGGGCCTAGGCTGCTTAAGAAAAGGTTGTTGAATGTGAACCTGGGAGCAAGCCAGTAAGCAGCATTCCTCTATGGTTTGTGTGTCAAATTCCTTCCCTGACTGCCTTTGATGACAGACTGTGACCTGGAAGCAGAAATAAACTCTTTCCTCTTCAAGCTATTTGGTTATGGTATTGACCACAGCAGCAGACAAGCAAACCAGAACTGTCTCTCTGCCAGATGAGGTAGACTGTTTACAGGTCCTGGGACTATGGACCGGGCACCGCTGGGGGTGAGGGAGGGAGTAAGCACTGCCGTGCAGTCTGAGTCACTGCTTCTGAGAGACTTGCAACTAGCTGATTAGCATGTGCTGCTAAGGACTACTTTCTTTATATAAATATTTTAGCAGAGTATAATTCTCTTTTAAGAATATTGAATTGAGATGGCCAAACAAGAGTGAGTCAAACCTCTACATAACAACTTCTGAAATATCCTTTAATGCAATTGAAGGAAGGAGCAAGTGAATGGAGCATACATTTTTTAGGAAAAACTAGAGGCCACCTTAACTTAGTACTTAAAAATGTTACAGAGCCAGACATGGTGATTCATGTTTGTAATATGTGGAAGACTCAGAAGAATCTAGAATTTGAGGCCAGTATAGGGTACCTAACAAGACACTCTAAAAAGTCACTGAAGTATGTTCATTTTGAGATTATTATTATTATAGTAATTTAAATGCAACTTGAAAAATGCCTATACCCATTTTTACCCCCAGTGGCAATGTTTCTTTTGTAAACACAATACAATATCAAACCTGGGAAGCTGGTTTGATAGCTACAGCCTATCTTACTTGGATTTTTTCCTTACAGAAAAACTCACTCATGTGTATGCACATATCTATAAACTTTCTCATGTATAGATCTGAGTGAGCACCATCACAGCCAAGGCACAAAACAATTGAGGAATTTTTGGATAGGTCCTTGCTATGTAGGCCACCCAGGCTGGCCTCTAACAGATATGTATGACCATGACTGGCTGGATGTAGTCATTTTTGAGAGAAGGAGAGGGAGAGGGAGAGGGAGAGGGAGATGGAGAGGGAGAGGGAGAGGGAGGGAGAGGGAGAGGGAGAGGGAGAGGAGAGGGAGAGGGAGAGGGAGAGACAGAGAAATCTGCCTTCCTGTGTTTGAAAACAAATTCACCTAAGAAACTATCTGCTTATGAGAAAATTGATGGGCTGTGGTTTTCAACCAGCATTTACTGAGCCTGTATTATATTGCAATAAGATAAAATACTATAATGAACATATACACATGTATATGTAGTCTATATTGATAAAAACGAGAGAGAAAATAGAGGATAGTGTGAATTGCACTGGTAAATGATCTTGGGGAGCTGGGAGAAACAGACCTGCCTGGAAATCTCTCAACTGGGGAGGCCTGTGTGATGAAGCTGGGCCTCCACCATCATTCCTGATGGATGCTATAAGCTTCCACACTCATGTCTCTCTGCTCACTCTTTGTTTTCTTACTTTTGTTAGCTGAATACTTAAATTCACTCATTCAAAACTGAAGGGTTATCACAGATCATTCTCCTAACAGGCAATGTATGATTATATATTTCTAGATCCCAGGTTCAGTGTTTCTTATATAATTATAAATAAAAATACTGAAAAAAAGAAACTTATTTTTTAAAGTTAAATATAATTTTGTGTGTATGGGTGTTCTGCCTGCATGTAAGCCTGTGTACCACATGAATACTTGCTGTTTGCTGAGGTCAGAAGAGAACGTTGGCTCCTCTGAAACTGGAGTTAGAGATGATTGTGAGAGGCCATGTAGGTGTTGCGAACTGAACCTGGGTCTTCTGGAAGAGCAGTCAGTGCTCTTATCCATTGAGTCATCTCTCCAGGCACCTGAAACGGAACTTTTAAAGTAGTGTAATGTGTTACACACTAAGTCTGGATCGTGACATAGGAAATTATGTTCAATAATATACCAATGACAGACAAGGGAACAAGTTATTTAGTTTTATTAAAAATTTCCAATTTATAACCAAAATATACAACCACTACATTTAAAATCAGTTTTTACACTCACAGTTAAAGTGCTAAGAAAAACATTTACAAAACTGACATCAGTCTACTGTAAACAGAATAAATCTACAACAGCAGAGTGCAAAGCACAGCCAGCTACCGTGAAGTTACTGCTCGTGCTGTAACTGGGTGTGCTTGCCCACACAGACCAACAACAGCAACTTTCCACTCAGCTGGAAATGAACTGCTTTAGCCGACGTATGGAGAAGAAACATGAAGAACTAATGCCACAAGATACAAGTCTTCACCACAAACACTTTCTAACTAGATGTCTGTATGATAAAACGAGGTTAGTTTTAGAATTTAGTCACCTCAGCAATTTAATTCAGAATGGTGTTTTAAAAACTAAATTGCCAAATACCAGTTATTTAAAAATAAGTTTCAGAATAATGAAAAAGGAGTAGTTTTCCTACCTCCAAATTCCTTGGAAAATTGTCAACAGAAAACAGGGAAAGTGTTTTTTGAGCAAGCGTGGACAGTATTCACCTGTAAATTTCCTGTCACTGAGCGGAGCTGTCAATGTTTATATGATTGGTTCTCTTTCAGCAAGATAATAAGACTATAGTCAATGATAATTTAATATGAATTTTCTGAATTTGCTTCTTCCTATTGCTTGAAGCGGCTGGGATGAGTAGAAAATTAGAAAGGTTTCAGGGTGAGCATTTGGGGAACATATCAGATAAATTAGGGCTCACTTAGGGCATCACTGAGGAAGAAGTGTACCAAGTCTCTACTGAAATC
Source organism: Rattus rattus (assembly GCF_011064425.1). Taxonomy (NCBI): domain Eukaryota; kingdom Metazoa; phylum Chordata; class Mammalia; order Rodentia; family Muridae; genus Rattus; species Rattus rattus. The sequence goes on along the minus strand of NC_046165.1, from coordinate 59,244,192 downwards.
GAAGTACCTTTGTCTAACACAAGAATCCATCAAAAACTAAGACCCAGAACAACGCCAAGAGTATAATGGGTGCTGAGTAATTTCTAGGAACAATCTTAGTTACTCACAGCAATATGGGACAAATTAGTCTGAGTTTGAAACAACCTAGTTTTATACCTATTTGGACCATAAAACCGGGAATTTCCTGGTTAGGAGTTTCATATTCTTATCTGTGTGTTTATATTTCTATACCTTTGTTCCCATAACCAAAACTGTAAGTATAAAGAAAATCTTAGATGAAAACTTATAGAAAATGTGTTGACTGTATAACATGGTTTTTTTTTTTTTTTGGAGGATAAATCTCTGTAGTTAGCAGAAATGGAGTGCATATCACCCTGGGGGATTATCACCTCTAAATGGTATTTATTGACTGTTCCTTTGACACTGTGACAGTATGTCAGCTTATAAAAGCTTGAAAATCAAACACAGACTTGGTGAAGAGCTTATGTAACTTAAGTGTTCTCAAAGGCATTTGCCTCAAATTGATAAAATGCCGTTAAAAGCAGGCATTCAGCAACAAGGCAGAGCAGAAGTTTCTGAGATGACCTAAGTTTATGTAGTCTCTTCTGATAGTCTGAGAAGAGCTGAGGTGAAAGGTTAACATCTCTTCTAAAACATCATAAGTTGCTAACATGTGGTTATTTCCCCCCAAGACAGCAATTTCACACGCTTAGAAGAATATTTTCCAACTATTCAGACAGAGAATCTTGAGCTTGACTGTCAGAAAAATCACTTAACGACAGGGTTGTTTGCCGAGATAAGAAAGTAAGAGCTGGCTCATTAAGTAAACATGGGGCTTAGACATTCTGTATCACAGACAATAAAATAACTACTAACCACAGATACATGTTCATATAAATACTCCTCCAAACAATGTATCAGATTAAAATATCAAAAGTGTTTTCTTTCCATCTTTAGAGACAGGGTCTTGTTATGTAGCTCGGGCTGGCTGTCAATTCCTGGCAATCCTTGGGCCCCAGTTAGCCTTGCCTCCTAGAGGCTGGGGTTATAGACATGTATTTTGTTGGGCTGGAATACAACACTTCCTAATTTAAAATTTTAATTTTGAAGAATTAGCTTTTATAATAGCCCCTACAAACAAAGTAAGCCAGCACAAGGCTTGAAGCGGCCAGTGAGCTGTGCTCTGGAGGGGGAGGAAGAGAAGGGGAGGTGACAACAGGGTACCTTATCATGAGGAAACAAAAGTTTCAGTGAGAAAGTAAGACTCAGAAAAAAACAAAATCTAGAAACTGAAAATAAAAGCAGAAAAGGTGTTTGAAGTTAGTACTAAAGGAGATATGGTTCAGTGGCAGAAGGTTTGAATAATAAAAGAAAGGGTTGCTTCCACCATTAGTCACACACGGACGGACACACACACACACACACACACACACACACACACACACACACACACCCCACACCACACCAATTAGGAAGGAAAGGAGGGAAGGAAAAATATAAGCTGATGTTAAGCACACGGGAAGCTCATGACTGCAACCCTGGCACTGAGGAGGCCCACGCAGGAAGACTGTAAGCTCTAGGCCAGCCTGGACAACACATCAAGTTCACGGCCTGGTGAGTTGGAGCACTTGTGTAGTACATACAAGGTTCTAGTAGCAGGCAAGGCCCCAGTACCAAAGGAAATAATAAACAAACACAAAACATGAGAAGCTGGATGGTTCTGGGGAAGTTGAAGTACTGTAAAGAGAAATGATAAGAAAATTCAGATTTATTCTAATTCATGGGTAAGATATACAAGAAATAATATCCATTGACAGGAGAACTTCCAGAGTCTGACTGACACCTTTCTCCTTCTCCCTCTACTTGGTTTCTGACACACAGTCTCATTACGTAGCTCAGGTTGGCCTATAATTATGTACCATGTAGCACAAGATGGCCTTAAATGTATAATCCTTCTGCCTCAGCTTCTCAGAGACTGGGATTCCAGTGTGAGTCCCCACACTTAACTCAAACAAACATTCTCACACCACAGAATCCGTTTTATGATTAAACAATTTCACACATTATTTTCAAGACATATTCTTCTCAGCTCAATGTAAAAAACCCACTATGCTGATTTCTTTAAAAAAATGACTTCATAGTAAATGCTTCTGCTGACAAGATTAGTTCTGGGGAAGTGATCTGAGACAGGGCCAAGGAAAAAGATGTGCCAGCTTTTCAAAACTAAGGGTGGAAGGATCTAGACAAATAGAAAAATACAAGGTGGGTAACTGTAAACCACCTCTCTAGGGCTACTGGTTTTCCTTACAGAACTTCTCAGTATCAATCCCCAAATATTCATGAAACTGTATTTCAATATATGCAACAACAAGGACTTGAAGAGCCAGAAAACTGAAAATAAATGTGTTGTTTTTAGAGACAATTTTTAAAAAAATGTAACAGTTATGGTTAATGGCAGGATACATTTGAGGAATATGTTGCTAAGCAACTGGGTCACTTTGCAACATCAGAGCATGCACTCACCAAGTCATATGACTATGATGTTACTAAGTGATATGACCCTATGGGACCACTGCTGTATAGACAGGAGGTCTGAAACAGGTCTTAGACTTGTGATCCTCCTGCCTTAGGCTGCCATGTGTTTCCTGACTAAAAATGACTAAAGCATCATGATGCAGCATATGGCCATAAGAATCTCAGAGACAGAGCATCTAATTTAATTACTGAAAGACCAGTGACAGACCTAAGACAAGGAATTAAACTGTAACTAAGGAAATCTAATAGGTGCTGAGGACATATACATAGCTCAGTGGTAGAATGGCTGCCTAGCATATGCAAGACCTTAGGCTTGTTCACCAGAACCAAAGGGGGAGGGAGGGACATCAAAGCTGACATGGTTAGAAAAAAATCACTACAAGCCAGTATACCAACCTATCCTATTTTCTACTGTTATATACTCATTGGACCTCAGACTCAACTGTACACTGTAAACATACAGTCCAAAGCATTCAAGACATATGAACTGATGCAGACGGCAAAGAAACTCATCTTCCAACTGGGTGGGCTGGAAGGATGGCTCAGTAGTTAGGTGATCTTTCAGAGGACTGGGGTTAGATTCCCAGTACCCACATAGTGGCTCACAACCCTCTATAATCTCAGTTTCAGGGGATCCCTCAATGCCAGGCATTCAAATGGTACACAGACACAGATACAGGCAGAACACACACACAAAATTAAAGATAGCAAGTGAGACTTCCTTGACTCAATTCATGGAAAGCATTAATTTACAAGGGAATTCTGTTGAAAGGATGAAGCTACTGGAATCTCTGTTTTATTAAATACTTAAGGTTTTTATTACATTTATTGTGTTTATCTGTGTGCATGTGTGCTTACATGCGCATGTACACTACAACCCACATGTGGAAGTCAGAGGACAACTTGTGGGAGTCTGTTCTTTTTCTCCACCACATGGGCCTCTAGGATCGAATTCAACCTGCTGAGTCACCTCACTGGCCCTATTAGAGAACTAAGGAAACTTTATGGCAATATTTTTTGCAAAGCCAGGACAAATTAACAATAACAAGTCACATTTATCTCTAACAATATTTTATGAGTTTTATTTTCAGCGCTGGTACTGAACACATGGCCCTGTCTATTGCTGGGCTAAATCCTTATCCTACTAATATTTTAAAGTAGGCCTTTACTTTTCTGTAGCGATTTGGCAACTACACATATTCGATGAATTTGGGGAGGCAGTTAAAGAGTTCTATTCCATTTCTCTAGGTTTCTTAGATTTTATAATTGATCTGGGCAGTGGTGGCGCGGACCTTTAGGTCCATCGCTTGGGAGGCAGAGGCAGCCAGATCTCTCAGTTCAAGGTCAGCCTGTTCTACAGAGCAAGTTCTAGGATAGAAATCCTGTCTTGAAAAAACAAAATAACAATAGTAATAATAATAGGAGGAGGAGGAAAAGGAGGAGGAAGAGGAAGAAGGAGTAATTACAAAATGACAATGATAATAATGATAGTCATGGATTTTATAATCATGTGAAAGTTGGTAAAACCTGACAGCCTTTTAGTTATCAAAGGGGCCAGTGCTGTCACCAATCTGTTCACTGATTTATTTTGAACACATGCTAGGGAGGTACTCTCCCAATGAACTACACTACAGCTCTACAGAATGCATTTGGTATGAAGGGCTTGACTAAAAAAATCTATATTCATAATTAAAAGAACAAATATAATGAATATCGTGTCATTTCTTTATCAACTATGTTGATATTTAAATTTTTTCCATTAAAAACCATGTCTGGTTATAACTTCTTTTACTTTTATTATCTACAATTTTCCTCTTTTAAAAATTGCTTAAGTTAGGGCATGGTGGCACATCTGAAATCCCAGCACTTGCCTGGCAAAGGTGAGAGAACCATGAGTTCAAAGCCAGCCTGGGATATATACCTAAGCCTGAGATCAGCCTGAGGTATTCTGTGAAGGCTGGAAATGTAGCTCAGTGGCAGGATACTTTTCTAACACTGGGGTCTTGGAGTCCAGTTGCCTTAGCCTAAGTAAGGTGATCAAGCAAACAGAGTTTATGGGAAGAGAATACAAGTGAGCTCTCAGTAATGACTATAAAATGGTCAAGGGAGAATCAAATTAGAGTCTGGTGGAATTTGAGACTCCTAGTCTAATCCCTGAGTTCCTTTCAACTGCAAACAAAAGTGCTTTGTCTGAAGAGCTCATTGAAAGGAGAGGCAAAACTAGATATCAGCTTTCCTGATTCAAATCCTTGGATATTTTTAAAAATAACACAATGCATTCTTACTAGTTATTAATTAAAACTTGGCCAAAGTAAAGCCATTGAGTTGTAAATTTTTTTTTTTTCTTTTTTTCGGAGCTGGGGACCGAACCCAGGGCCCTGTGCTTGCTAGGCAAGCGCTCTACCACTGAGCCAAATCCCCAGCCCCTGAGTTGTAAATTTTAAAAAGCCAGTTAGCATAGAACAAAGAAACACCTGCAAGTCTGCAAATCTGAGTAAGCCTGGTTACACACCAAAAAGCTTAGGACACAATACTACTAATAAGATAATAACTTTATCTTCGTTAGGAAATATAACAAGTTTGAAAAAATTAATTCAATAGTTGGTGGCAATGAGCAGAATAACAGAACACTGAATATTTGTACTTATCTTTTGAGACAAGGTCTTTCTATATAGTCTTGCCTGCCCTGGAACTCACTATGTAGACCAGGTTGACCACACAAGAGATCCTCCTGCCTCAGCCTCCTGAGTGCTAAGATTAAAGATGTGTGTCACTACTCCTGGCAAATTTTAAACTTTCTACCACCCCCTCCAAAATCCGTGAAAAGGGCAAGAGAGGTTTTGGTGACTATTTAGGTAAAAAAGGTAAAGATAATTATCATTCAATAGATTGAACTTAATAGATTTTGTATTGGCTTGATCTTTGACCAAAATATTAGGGAAACTTTAAAAAAATCTTTAATGCCAGATTTTCTAGTTAGAAAACACAGAAATAAACATACTTACTAATATGTGCTGACTATAAGTTAACTAAACACCTATATCTACTAAAATGGTGGTCTGAACACACTTTTAATTTTTTCCCCCCAGATTTGGATCTTGAAAGATAAGCATTATTTTGTATCAGTATCATTACTAACAAGACATAGGATTAGAATTAGATTAGAGAAAGCAATTATAGTCTGGTAAATGGGGAAGGAGTCTAGTCTTCCTATGCCTCTCTCCCAGTACTCATATGACTGAACAACAAAAAATTAAAAGGAAGAAAAACCAGGACAAGATGAACAAACGCCAATGCATTTCCATATACAGTAAGCACATTTGTGTAGACGTATATACATCATACACAGTTAAATTAAATAAACATTCTTCATATTTTAAAAAAGATTTATTTTATGTATGTGTGTGTGTGTGTGTGTGTGTGTGTGTGTGTGTGTGTGTGAGAGAGAGAGAGACAAGTGTGTTGATGTCAGGAGGCCAGAAGAGAATGCTAGCTAGCTGCCCAGAGCTGGTGCTGCAGGCACTGGGAGAACAAGGGTGCAAGGAACTGAGCTTGGGTCCTTTGAAAGAGCAGCAAGTACACTTAACCACTGAACTGTTTCTACAACCCCAAGTTTTTCCCATCTTAGCTAATCACAAAAGGCATAAAAGAAGCTTAAAAGAATCACGAGTTTATGATAAACCTAGGTTCTATAAACCTCCTATCTCTTGTGTTTTCTGTGTGAAACTGAAAAGGATTCTTTACACAGATTTTAAACAAATTCTCATATTCATTCATATTCTCTCTCTCTCTCTCTCTCTCTCTCTCTCTCTCTCTCTCTCTGTATAAGTTGAATGCCATGTAGTTAGTTGTTTGCTAAACATTACTGGAAGGCTTACTCTGTACTAAGCCCTATGCTAATTGTTATTCATCAACTGCTCTCTGAAACAAATTACTGTTTTGAGCTTAATACTGCCTTGGACCTTTTGCCTAATTATTGAATAAAACCATATTGCTAAAATGAAAGTTCTTTTCAAAACCCTTTTGATAATATATTAACATTTTAGAGGGCACTATCATTTTCTTGATTGTCAATTGAACAAAGAAAACACTTTAGTATTAACCTATGCCAATCACAATAGAAATTAAAGTAACCTATATGGTAAGAAAACTGTCCAGACTTGTTCAAGACAAGTTAAACGGGTTAAGATTTGGAATCAACTATTCTGTTGTAGTTCTTCAATGGTCTCTTCAAAAAAAAAAAAAAAATTCTTAAAACCCGGAGCACTAGCGTGGTAAAGAATGGAATCAACTATTCTGTTGTAGTTCTTCAATGGTCTCTTCAAAAAAAAAAAAAAAAAAAAAAATTCTTAAAACCCGGAGCACTAGCGTGGTAAAGAACATGCCAATATTGAACAGTGTTACTTAAAACAAACAATGTTAAGACTGCACAGAACAAGTGAACGATGGCACTTGTTGAAGGTGACTGTAAGGCCAACATTATTCATAAACACACCACCACCAGCTGAAGCAAGAGGAGATACAATGACACACATAAACTCTGGAAGCGCAAAGGTGAGATTTTCATGGCAATGTTCACTTTCCTGTCTACACTTGGCCCACTTTAAAAGACAACCAATTAACACTTGGCAATTCAGTAGTGATGCAGATGGTGGCAGACGACAACATCTTTGAGCTCAAACTGGTACTCCTATCTTAACTTCTATTTTTGTTTGTGGATGTTTGTTTTGGTTTTCTTAGACAGAGCTTCATGAGTGTTTGATTTGTTTATAGACAAGTTATCAGTTATAAGGGACTTCAGGCCTCTCCAAGTGGTAACCCCAGTTCCAAGTAGAAAGATAGGACAGAGGAAAGAGAAAACATTTGGGGTCAAATGCTCAAATGTGTCTTAGGAAGAATGGGTAATCTCTGATATGTACTTCTAAGAAGCAACATGACACAAATAATTATCTTGACCACCAGGAAACTGGCTCTTCTGTCATGTGGGCACTCTTAGTGTTAAAGGGCAAGAGAAGCAGACACAAGAATTAAATATGTGTCAAGAAATGTACTACAGTAGACCTCCAATAAAGCTCTTCAGTCCCCAAGAATCTTAACCTGCACATTTCACAACACTTCACAGTTTCAAAGAGCTTCCAGACTGTTGTTTTCATTTGAACTCAATTTGACAACTTTGTGAGGTAGGTAGAGGAGATATTCATCTTCAATCTTCATCTTTAAACAAGAGGAGTTAGGCTCATGGAGGCTGACATGTTCAAAGTTGAGAACTAGCATATGGCAAAGCCAGACCTCTCCAGAGTCTAGGGTATTTTTTTCTGAGTGTGATTCTTAGATAACCTGCTAAGACTCTTCTGTGGTATTTTTAGAAATACAGATTTGTGAAATCCTACTGCCTTTGATTTACTGAGTAAGACTCTCTAGAGACAGAGCTGAGAATTCTGCATTTTATAGTGGATTACAACAGAGTAAGAGACAGCTGCACATCAGGAAACCAGGTAAGTGTGTCACTGACCCTGGCTCATCTTTCCATGGTCGAATGTGATGCTATCAGCCCATCCTTAGGGAAAGCAAGCTTAAAAGAATGGCTTCAAGTCTGACCACACTAACGACTGGAAAGCTGTTTGCTTGTTTTTAAATCATCAGCTCAAACCTGACAGAAAGATGCTGGCTATGGAGAGTTTCCAGAGTGACTCGTACTTGCAGTCAGGGCCGAGGATCACTTATGTTTTCTGAATAACATATTAGCATTTTCAAGAATTTTTCTTTCCGATCAATTTCATACAAATAAAGTTCACAGTTCATATCCTAAATCATTTAAGCTTAACAAGATAAAATGTCAAGAGGTTTTTACTTGATATTTTTAAGATTAACCGGTATTCACAGAAAGAGTAACCATGCTCCACTTAGTTAAATTATTTTCAAGAACCCAAATCAATCACCATTTTGGACTTAGAGTATATATATTTCAGCTGTAAATCACAGTAATTCAGAAAACAGGGATGTGGGGCAAAAGCTGTAGCCAAGTGACTACTGGGGAATTCGGTGCAGACAATCAGCTCACTATAGGAGGGCCTGGGTACCAAGGTCTGATGGCTTTGGCAAGATCACATCTCACTGTAGAAAAATATGACAATGACTACACAGAAAATATTTTGCCATTCGTAATTTGTTGACCACTAAACCCCTTATAACGTGTGATGCTTATCTTACTGCATGCCTCCACAGAACATATATGAACATGAAGTTGTCTACTATTCTCTGGGAAAATGGCCACAAATTAAAACGTTTCTATCATGCAAATGGATACTGTAAAAGCATAGCCCATAAAAGTAATATTTACAAAACAAAACCCAATCCAACTACAGGGGAAATGCTCATCTCTGCCTTTACGCCAGTGCTCATCCACAGCCTGCACATCTGGGGGTAGACTGACAGACTTTGACAGAACCTCCCACAGGCTAACCAGATCTTCTGTGGCCCTGTTATCCTATTAGCTAAAATACCCTTGCTGGCTTATCAAAAGTCTTCTACAGTTTATAAACAGTTCCTTTCTTCACTCTGTGGAAATAAACCTACAAAGTCCTAGTATTCATCTGAGAAATAAACCTTGCATAGAAATTTTCTTTAATTCTGAAACTTTGTTTTATTAACAGAGCTACCAGAATGTCATTTCACAACTAGTTCATATTATATGAAAATTCACTACAAAGCAGTCACCACACATAGAGGATTTTTCTAGATATAAAATAAGCGGATTTATAAAAATGCTTACCAGACAGTCATCTCTCCACAGCCTAGAAAGAATTACTTTTGTGATGACATGATTCCTAGTGTTTTGGATGTGTTCATATCCCAAGGTTGATGTGACACAAAGAGCAAAGATCTACTTTCCCAGTGGGCACACTCTGCCCAGGAAAGCAGAGTGACAGCGAGTAACAGCAGCCAGCCATGCGAAGGCCAAGACTAACACCTGCTTTTCCACAGCACACATTTCACCTTAGACAAGACTAAGCACTGGTTCCATCCTCTTCAATAACACGGTTCATGCTGGTGCCATGTGTAATGTGAGTCATGGGGTTGTTGCTGAGGTCTCGGATGCTGCTGTGTCGGGACTGCTCGTTGAGCCGATGAGAACTACTGTGCCTGGAGTGATCTGTCAGCCGTGACATGCTGCCGTGAGGTAGTCTCTCCTCCATCCCTCGGTAACTGCAGGGAGTGTACCTGCACAAGAGGTGGTTTTGGAGTGGGTAACAGAACACACCAGAAAATAGACTAACAATTTTCATTATTATTATGCCTTAGTAACTGAAGTGCTCAGTAAATCAACAGTGAGAAGGCAATCGCTGACATGATTATTTAGAGTAATTCCATTACGCTGTGAAATTATCCAATGTGGCTAACAGGAGAGATAATCCACTTAGATCCAGAATGAAAGTCCTATTCCCTGACAAAGGGCAAAAGGTAAATAAGTAAGGCTGACCTACTTGGGGCTATGCTAAGTCAATATGGATACTTTCTTTATTCAAATATGCTTCAAAAACACTGGGTTCAGAGATGAGAAAAGGGAGTGAGGCGCTGCCTTCAGACTCTTCAAGATTGGTAAAGTAAGCAGCAGTGTGAACGTCAGTTTTACTTGAGTTGGAAGAAGGAACACACGAACCAGAGGAGAAATTAGGAGTAAGTTAAATATCCGTGAATGAACTGCCATGCACTGATGACATCAGTGCCCATATCATCTAGTTGAGAGCTAGTTAACAACTGAATCAGTCACCTGAAAACGATCTTAATTATTTTCCTCAGGCTTAGAGCTGTGACCATACTAATTTACAGAAGTTACATCTACTTGATCTACTTGGAAGTTGCATCCTGATACTCTATAACCAATTCTCTCATCAGCTGATTTATCTGTACTCCTAGCTGGGCTTTGCACACATCAGCTGGGCTACACAGCTTACTACAGGTAGTCTTCCTATCCAGAAATGCAACAGTGGCTGCTCAGATTTTCTTTTGTTGGAATCCTGACTCACAGAGACATATCAGAGGCAAGACCTGAAAAAAACAATGGGCTAGAGAGATGGCTCAGAGGTTTTCATTGGCTGTTCTTCCAGAGGTCCTGAGTTCAATTCCCAGCAACCACATGGAGACTCATAACCATCTATAATGAGATCTGGTGCCCTCTCTTCTGGATCTTTTTTTTAAAGATTTATTTCATGTATATGAGTACACTGTCACTATCTTCAGACACACCAGAAGAGGGCATTGGATCCCAATACAGATGGTTGTGAGCCACCATGTGGTTGCTGGGAATTGAACTTAGAACCTCTGGAAGAGCAGCCAGTGCTCTTAACCACTGAGCCATCTCTTCAGTCCCTTATTTTATCTTTTAATCTTTAGAACCTTGAGAAATTTTTTTTTTTTTTTTTTGGTTCTTTTTTTCGGAGCTGGGGACCGAACCCAGGGCCTTGCGCTTCCTAGGCAAGCGCTCTACCACTGAGCTAAATCCCCAACCCCGAGAAATTTTTTCTAAAATGTTTGTTCATACACACACTCTTTTGGAAAACATAATTTGGAATAATAAAGTAACTGAGTATCCTTGATGATTTTAATGAATATGCTGCTTTTATTGATAGTACAGGGTCTTTAAGAGGCCCTGGGCTACAAGTCCTGCCTAGATACAATGTTTTAGGTAATGTTCTAAAAGTAATCAGGTCCCGGAATATTTGTTAGGCTTATAATACCAGCACTCAGGATGATGAGACAAAGAATTAAGAACTCAAGGCCAGCCTGAGCAACATGAGACCCTGTCTCAACACCAAGGGAAAAGAATGCATGCAGTATACTTGTACGATGCTGACCTAGACGTGTGTTCTTGGGTTTCATCCCTAACACTGCAAAAGAAAGAAAACAACAACTCAGAATATAGCAAATGATTCTGGCCTTTGTCTGTCTGATTTGCTTATAGAGTTGGGGATTAAAGTAAGGCCTTGGGCATACTGGGCAAGGGACCCTCGCTGGAGAAATGAGCCCCAGGCTCGCTCCCTTTTTCATTCATTCTTTCCCAGGCAAGGTCTCTAAATAATTCTAGCTGCTCTGGAGCTCACTATGTAGACCAGGCTGGCTGTGAATTTGCAGACATCTTCCTGCCTAAGCTTCCTGAGAGCTGGGTTTAAAGGTGTGTGCCACCATGCCCAGCTTATTCCCTTTCTAATAGTCATCAAAATAAACCATTATAAGCTGCTAAAGGACTACTGCTTTAAAAAAGCACTCACCTACTACTCTTTCATCATAACTATAAAAGATGCCATGACTTAAGGTGAATTGCTAGTAAGATTAAGATCTCTGAAGGAGAGATCCATGAACTTTGTTGAGGTGGCCATCTAGCTATAGCAGTGCTTTGCCAATGGGTGTTTTCACTCAATTACAGAGTTTAAAATTGAGAAGTCCTTTGAAAACAGTCTTAAAAGCCTATCCTAGGAACCAGGCATGATGGCACATACTTTGAATTTCAGCATACACAAGGAAGCAAAGGCAGGCAGATCTCTACAAGTGCAAGGCCTACTAAGGCTAATATAGGGAGACCCTATCTCTCTGTGCAGCCCTGTGCAGGCTGTCTGAGAACTTGCTCTGAAGATCAGGCTGGTCTCAAACTCAAAGATCCACCCGCCACCTGCCTCCTGGGTGCTGGAATCAAAGGCCTGCCAGGCTTGCTTCCAGTTTGAATAGAGAGAAAAAAAATAAAGATACTGGGGGTTGGGGATTTAGCTCAGTGGTAGAGCGCTTGCCTAGCAAGCACAAGGCCCTGGGTTCTGTCCCCAGCTCCGAAAAAAAAAATAAAAAAAAATAAAGATACTGTCTTGGGTTTTCTAGTACTGTGATTAAAAAATACCACAATCAAGAGCAACTTGGGGAGGAAAAGGTTTATTTTAGCTTACAATGTGTAGTCTATTACTCAGAAGTCAGGGCAGGAACTCAAGGCAGGAACTGGCCATGGAGGAACACTGCTTCCTGGCTTATTCTCCATGGTTTGCTCAGCCTGCTTTCTTATATAACTCAGGCCCACCTGCCCAGGGATGGAATCACTGAGAATGCACTGGGTTCTACCATAAAGTGTCAGACAGGCTTGCCTACAGGCCAATCTATGAAGATATTTTCTATTTGGAGTTCCTCTTCCCAAATGACTCTAGCTGTGTCAAGCTTACATAAAACTAACCAGGACAGATGCATATTTCAATGTTTTAAATTTTTCTCATATTAATGAGTAAACACTTTAGCCAGGCACTGTGTACACATGCTTGTAATCCCAGAAACTGGGGGTGGAGGCAGAATGATTAACTCAGCTTTGGCTACATATTGAATTTCAAGGCTAACCAGGATTACAAGAGACCTACCCTGTTTCCAATTTTTTTTTTTTAAATGATATTTTACATTTAGAACCTGGAGACATTTACATTTGTACTAAATGTTTTAGTAGAATAATCTGAATGCTTGCAAATGCAAATATGTCACAGTGAGCTTGTTGGAATCTATTTTTAAATTATTATTTTGCATAATGATTATTGTTCTTCAAGCCAAATATGACTTGCCAACTTTTACCTCTCAATGACTTCCTAAGTATCAATTTCATATAAATATTGCAAATAAAGAAAGCAAATGTTCTAGTAATGACAGAAAAATTAAACCCATAAACCCAAGGCCTGTGTGGTATAGATGCTGAGGCAGGAGGACTGGCAAGTTTGAGACATGCTTAGGCAATATAGCAAGAAACCATCTCCCCCCAACACCCCCACCCCCACCAAAAAAAGGGAGGCTGGGGAATGGCTCAGTAGTTAAGAACTCACTATGCAAGCATAGGACCTGAGTTCAGTGTCCAGGAACCACATAAAAGCTGGCATGGCTGTGTCCAGCAGTGTCCCAGTGCTGGGGAGGAAGAGAGATACACAGGCTCCTGAGTTTACTAGCAGCTAGTCTAACCCAATCAGTGAGTTCCGGCCAGGTTCAGTGTGAGACCTCATCTCAAAAAGGATGAGGACACCCACTGTTGATCTCTACATACATATCTGCAGACATCCTGCACAGATAAGCACCAACACCATACGCACCAAAAGTCAGAAAGGGGTTGGCTGGGAAATGAAATTCAACTGTAAATTACTTGCTACCATGTGCAAGTCGTGGGGTTTAAGGAGGAATGGGAAAAGAGAGAGGCAAAAAGAGAGAAAAGGTTTCAAGGGAAAGAGGGCACAGTGGGGAGGGGGGGAAGAGCAGAGAAAATTCATTAAAAAATATGAAATGGAGACCTCCAGAGGTCTGGATTCAGTTCCCAGAGCCCACAAGGCAGCTTATAACTGTCTGTAACTCCACTTCCAGGATATCCGATGCCCTCTGTATCTCACACACACACATAGAAACACACACAGAAACAAAATCTCCCTAGTGTTGAGACTAAAGCATGTGCCATTTGTGCCTGACATTTTTATGTGTGCTGTTGGAACTGAACTTATTGCCAACCCCCAAAAGAATACATTTTCAAAAGAAAAATTACATTGTATAATTATGTCTGAGAGCCATATGACTACACAAAATTCTAAAATATAAATATTCTGCCAATGGATGAATAAGAACCAATTATACAGAAAAAAAAATTTAATTACAATGTTTAGTATAACTTGAATAGTAGGAATCATCAAATTTCTGTTCCTTTTAAAAGCCATTTAAACCAATAAGACTATATACTATACAAGATTAAAATGCATATTTTATATAGTATAGTACATGAAATATAATTTTAATTTATGCTTAGGCAAAATATTAGCAGCCATTTTGCTTTGTTAAATATACAGTGTTGAGGTTTGGTCTATGGCTATGTATTGGAATGTTTAATTTAATACCTGAAGGTCTAGGCCTACAAGTGCCTTTTTATGTTTACAAGCTTTTGTTCTGCAAACCTTGTTCCTTGATTTAAAACTATTGGTTAAATATAAAATTGGCTACAGCCAATTACTGGAGGGGTTAGAGGTAGGTGGGTCTGGAGTGGCCTGGTTGGTATCAGCTGTACTAAAAGTTGGACAGCAATTATAATGGTTGTGGTGGTGGAAATAAAACAAAAAAATACAGCGGAGGGCTGGTAAAGGGTGTTATGCTGACTTACAAAACAAATCCGATTGTCTTGTTACAGCTGTAAGAGCTTGGGTATGGCTGAGGAGCCTGGGCGGGGGAAGCCACCTCATTTACTAAGATAATACAGGGTTCTAGAAAAGTCTTTTGAAGAGCCTGAGGAAAAGGTCCAGTGACAGGCCCAAAATGGGATCCAGCTCAAGGGGAGGCCCTAAAACCTGACATCATTACTGAGGCTATGGGGCGTTCACAAAAAGGGATGTATCATGACTGCTCTCCAAAAGACCCAATAATAAGCAGCTAAAAGAGTCAGATGCAGATATGTGCACCAACCAATGAACAGAAGCTGCTGACCCCTCTGGTTGAATTAGGGAAAAGCTGGAAGAAGCTAAGGAGAAAGGCAACCCAGTAGGAGGACCAGCAGTCTCAATTAACCTGGACCCCTGAGATCTCTTAGACACTGGATCACCAACCAGGCAGCGCACACCAGCTGAGATAAGGCCTCCAACACAGAGGATTCCCAGGTCTGGGTTCAGCCAGAGAAGATGCATCTAACATCTGGAGGCCCCAGGAAGTATAGAGGACTGGTGGGGTGGGGACATTCTTGTGGGTGTGTGTGTGTGGGGGGGTGCAGGGCTGCAGGGAGGAGGTATGGGAATGTGGAACTCTGGGGGTTGGGGTGTGGGCCGGGAGAGGAATAAAATCTGGAGGGTAAAAAAAAGTCTTTAGAAAATTCTTATAGAGGCTGGGTTCAGCTGTAAATATTAGACTCTAAAACCATATTAGACTCTAAAACCAGATAGCCATTGATTAAAAAATGCAAATATCAAATGTAAGAGAGAAATCAGACCATTAAAAACAGGAGGAGCTGGGGTTGGGGATTTAGCTCAGTGGTAGAGCACTTGCCCTAGCAAGTGCAAGGCCCTAGGTTGGGTCCCCAGCTCTCAAAAATAGAAAAAAAAAAAAAAAACAAAAAAAAAAAACAGGAGGAGCCCCAACAGACAAATGGAAAAGAGAGACAACTGGTACTGGTTCTCAAGCACATGCCAGTATCATAGGGCAAATCATAGCTAAAAATTTAAAACTCAAACTGCCTGATGCTTTAATTGTGGTAAATTTGGTGATTTTCAAAAAAAAAAAAAAATTAAGGCTAAAAGATTCAGAGCTCAATATAACAGGTACACTGGCTAGAAAATATGGTATTCATAAAATAAAACAGGTTCTGGTTGCTATGAGCTACAAAGACTTCCAGGGTATTGTAACAACTGTAAAAAGGGTAAACATTGGTCTAAAAATTGTTGGTCACCCCAAAACATACAAAGTAACCTCTTGCCATTGGAAAACAAACTGAGGGGCCTATTGAGGCCCCAACAACTAAATACTAGCCATCTTCCTTTGGTCAGTCAGGCAGTACCAAGCAAACAAAAAACTAAGTATTTCTGATCTTAGACATGCTACAAAGAAAAGTGCACTTTGGAACTAGGCACAAACACCTCTCTTACATTATCCCCAAAGTTAAAGGTTACAAGTTAACCACCGTTACCCACAGAGACACTACAAATAATATTTTAAAAAAGTAAATTAACTTCTCAAGGATTTATCGTACATTGTGACAGCTTCCTCTCACCTCCTTCTCCTCCAAGCAGGTCACTCCAAACCCACCTACCTCTAATCCCTCTAGTAATTGGCTGTAGCCAATTTTATTTAACCAATAGTTTCAAATCAAGGAACAAGGTTTTCACAATGAAAGCTTGTAAACATCAACAGTCACTCCTAGGCCTAGACCTTCCAGTATAAAATTTAGCATTACAATACACAGCAATAGACCAAACCTCAACACTATAGTATGGGCATTCCAGAATCAGTTGATGATTTTCATTTTGGTTCTCTTTACTCTCCGCTCTCATTCATCTAAACGACGAAATCAAACACTGTTCAGCAGTCTGCTATTATTCACTCCATAGCTTCCCTTGCAGTTTGCCTACATACCAATCTAGTCACCCATTCCAAAACTTCTACCCACTTACTTTCTCTTCTACCCATCCTCTTATCTAACTACCAATTACTTATTCTTTGAAGTGGTGTTTACACGTAGGTGTATGTAGTACAGAGATCAATAATTATCTAAGTAGTGAACCAGAGTGAGTACTGGGAATCTGTGACCCATGGCCAGAAGACAGCACCAACACACATTTAAAGCCTGACTGAAGCACAAGTCCTCATGAGACGGACTTCTGGATCATGAATGTCCTTGTTCAGACTTCCAGTTTGCACATCATCTTGAAACCTCTCATACCTGCCTTACAGTTCTGGGCACTGAAGAGAGTCCTGTGGACGCATATTCACTCACCCGGGTACAATGCCTTCCACAGACTCCATCCACATCATTCTGCTTCAGATGTGTGTACTATAACTTTTTCTATAAGGGACTGTGGTCCAAAAATATAGAAATTCAAACCTTCCTCTTCTATGTATTTCTGTACAGAATTCTATAGGCACAGAAGTACGACTGTGATAGTAATGTCTGTTCATCACTGAAAAGGAAAGATCTTGACTTCAGTGTCTTTGCTAAGAGTTCATGGATGAAGTATATGCCAAAGGAGATCAGATCCCCTATCTCCTCATCAGCATCCAAAGTTAAGACTACAAATTGATGGTTTTATTATACTCTCCTTTCTCATGCTATTGTGAGGGATGGTACTACAGTTCAAGTCAGGCTACATTATTCTAACACTCAAAGTCCTGTAATATCCTTTCACTGTCAGAGAGAAACAAACCCCTAGCATGATTTTGTCTCCTAAAAGTCCCAACACACACCATGCTCTGGGCAACCCAGACACTGAGCCTTGCCTGCTTGTTCTTGCTCTGCATGCTGTTCCCTTGTCTTTCATTCCCGAGCGTCTCCTCTGACCTCTATTTGAAGTAGAAGTGCCATCAGTTGTGAAGCTGTTTCTGACTGTCCGTGATGAGGTAGATGGTGCTCTTCTCTGAGATGCTAAAGCATCTTGTACACATTTGTGCCAATCCCCCCCCACACACACACTCACACACACAATTTAGGTTCTCTGTAAGAGGGAGAAAGAGTTGTTTTTCAGTATTTAGCTTATTTCATTTAAAATGATAATCTCTAGTTCCACTTAATTTCCTACAAAGAATTATTTTATTGTCCTTCATGGCTAAATTGTTTACTCACTCATGTACTGATGAAAACCTAAGCTGACTCTACAAGGTGACTACTCTGAGCAGTGGTGCAGCAAGCACGGGGAGAGGCTTGTCTGCACCATGCTGACTTTGATCCCTTTGGGTATCTTCTCAGGAGTCCTGTAAGTGAGTCATAAAGCAGTTCTACTTCTAGTGTTCTGAGGGGCCTCCATAATGACGCCCACAGGACGGGAATGATTTAAATCCTCCCCAGCAATGTTCCTCCTATCTCCTCTCCATCCTTCCAACATTTATGTTAGTTTTCTTAAAAATGTACCTTTCAAGTCACTTTCCCACTGCTTCTCGACTCTCTGATAAACTCTTATTCTTTCTCAAATGATTTAATGTGCACCTCTGAAACAGTTCCTAGCTCTTGTATCCCAAGTCAAATTTAATGAGAAGCCCACAGCCAGGCTTCTCTCAAGCTTTCTCTGTAAAAGTATCTTCTGAGAGGCTTTCTGTGATACCACTAAGAATCGCTCCTAGTCTCTGCTTCCACTGCTCCTAATAAACACGAGCTGGGTGCTGGGATGCAGGGACGCAGGGATGCAGCACACTCCACGCCCTGGGTTTAAAGCAGAGTATCTCCCACCAAACAGCAGGGCTGACAGTCTGATGGCCACACCTGCTGCCTCCTGGTTTTATAAATCAGGTCACTGAGATGCTTCTTGTCTGACTGCATACTGCCAACAGCAGGACTGAGCAGTGGGTGTCACTTTACCTAGACAACCTAAAGTATTGACTATATGGCTCCTAAACACTGGTCCAGCCTGTGCTGTATTTTACTACACGTATTTATTAACATTAATAACTGAACCGTGGTCTAACAGGCTCTGTTTTTAGTGACTAGGCACTTTATCTCATTGAGCTACTACTATTTCTCCTTTACAGCTAAGGAAACTAAGCTTTACAGTCTAGATATTTTTTCAAGATATTTTACTTTTGATCTTTTAATTATGTATAAGTGTGTGTCTGCATGAGGGCACATGCACATGCATATAGGTTGCTATAGAGGCCAGAGGTATTGGATCCTCTGGAGCTGGAGTTGCAGATGGTTCTGAGTCACCAGATGTCAGGTCCCATGGAAGAATAGCCAGTAATTTCAATTGCTAAGCCATCTCCATAGCTCCCCAGATCCACATTCTTAACTATAACCCCAAATACTTCATCTTTCTAAGTTAGGAGCCTATGAAGTGCAAAGATCATGGCACATAACCTCTCTATTCTCAGAGGCTCACACAGTACCAGCATAGGAAATGCTGGCTAAATTAATTAATCAATTTATTAATTCTTTTTCTTCCTCCTCTTCTTCTCCCCTCCTCTTTGTTATTTTTTGTTTCTCTGTGTAGCCCTGGCTGTCCTGGAGCCTGGCCTCAAACTCAAGAGAGAACCACTACCCCTGCCTCCCAAGAACTGGAATTAAAGGCGTGCACCACCACCGCCCAATTAAATGCATCTTTCTAAACTAAGAAGTCTGCCTTCTCTTATCTTGACTCAGTGCCCTACAGTAACATCAATCATACTGCTTGATGTATGAGGGCTAAACCCTTTGGCTTTAAATCCCTAGTCTGGAACAACTATACCCAATTTAAAAAGCTTAATAATGCTCCACTTCTACTTCAGAACTGGCTCCTAATCTGTATGCTCCTAACTGAGTACATAAACTGGGTTGCACTCAGAACTTACCTGCCATCACGTGACCTGTGGAGGCTGCCATGGTAGCTGCTCACTTTGCTGTGGACACTCCCTGCTTTGCTTCTTTGATCATCCACCATGGCCAGCTGAGTTGAAGAAGCATGTGTGGATGTCCCTTGAGTGGAAGTCCCTCTTGATTTTCTTATAATTGGAGTATTTGGGTCCCTCAGGAGTGACTGAGCAAAGTCAGGTTCCTGGAGCACCTGCCGGCTCTCATTCACTGTCCTAGACAATACAACAGCAGGTGTGAGACGTAAACTAACATGCCTGTGGACCAGCAGACACGACTGCTCCACAATACTAGTCGTTACTAGTCTGAAGTTAACTTCCCCAAGTTAAGTCTTTGGAACCAATTTGAGGTAACAGTTTTGGCAGAGGACAGAATATAACAAAAATCCCTGTCAAAAACTAGACTTGATGCCAGTAATCCTAGCATCTGGGATGTTGATAGAAGGATCAGGAGCCATCTTCAAACTGGTCTACATACCTAAGACCTCCCCTCAAAACACAACTAAACAAGCCCAATAGGTGGTGTGACAAAACAGCAGCTCCAATTCTGTGAGGGCAGTCTCAGCAACTGCTATCCTGGTCTTTCCTTCATTTTATCTATGAAAAGAAGGCTGGTAAGTCCATTATTTCTAAAAGGCTCTTTCTGCTAGACCCTTGTGGTCCTTCGGGTCCCAAAATATTTTTAAATATAGGAGTTGGGGATTTAGCTCAGTGGTAGAGCACTTGCCTAGCAAGCGCAAGGCCCTGGGTTCGGTCCTCAGCTCCAAAAAAAAAAAAAAATATATATATATATATGAGAGAAAAAAGTGGGCTTTTGTTCACGCTTTGTAGAAGTAATAAGGGCCTCCCAATAACTGGGTAAAAGTTTAACTTGCAAGAACATTTTCAGACTCCATCTTGATTCTGTGGAGGGAATAGCTGCCCAAAGCTAGAATAATCATGAGTGGCCAACCTTAGCACATGAGCCCTAGATTTGAAATAGTAAATTAAGCAAATATTCAATGATGTCCTAAACAATTTAAAGGGACAGATTACAGAGGTAAAAGTTTTTAAAAGTGGCCAAGCAGTGGTGGCCATGCCTTTAATCCCAGTGCTCAGGACATAGAGGCAGGCTGATCTCTGAGCTCGAGGGCAGCCTGGTCTACAGAGTGAGTTCCAGAACCGGCAGGGCTACACAGAGAAACCCCGTCTCAAAAAAACCAATAGAGGTCTTCAAATGCTATGTAATAAAGGGTAGAGATTAGACGTGCATGATGTTGAACAAAGCAATTACAAAATTAACAAAAAAAAAAAAAAAAAAAAAAAAAAACCCACAACCCCAACATATACTGAAAAAGTGTTTGAGAAAGTGTGTTAAGTCTCAAATCAGCAGCACTGCTACAGTACCTGCTGTTTCCAGTACTGGGTTGAAAGGCTGGAGACTGATATTTGATGAGTACTTTACATAGATTTCTTCTTTCCTCCATTTAAAGTTATTCTTGATATTTTTTTTCTTTTTTCTTTTTTTTTTCGGAGCTGGGGACCGAACTCAGGGCCTTGCTCTTGCTAGGCAAACGCTATACCACTGAGCTAAATCCCCAACCCCGTTATTCTTGATATTTAAAACCATAATAGAACACCAACAGATGAGGAGTAGGTTCTTACAGAGAGAAAACATGTCAACCTCAAAAGCAGCAAACTATTTAATGAAAAGCATTAACTACTAGAAATATCTCTTACTTATTTACTTGATTTTTTGGAAATAGGGCTTCTGTGTAACCCTGCCTGGCTCCTGGGATTCACTCTGTAGACCACGCTGACCTCAAACTCAGAGATCCACCTGACTCTGCCTCCTGGGTACTAGGATTAAAGGTGTGTGCCACCACTGCTTGGCTAACTACAAATACTTTCACTAAAATCAGGAATATGATATACTATATACTATGATCACTCTTAACTAACTTTTTCAATAGCTTTAGACTACAGTTAGATAAAAAGAGGAAAGCCAGTTTCAGGATAGTCAAGGCTATACAAAGAAACCTTGTCTCAAAAGGAAAAAAAAATACAACCAAACTAAAACCAATAAAATTTGAACTTGCACTGAATTGGAATGGCGTAGTCTATTTCTTCACATGTCTGACAGACCTGGAAGAGCAATGGAAAACTGACAGAAGTAGAAGTTCCTCTCACAGCGAACAGTGTAGCACAGCAGGTATTTCTGCTGCTTTTGGTTTTCTCCTCTGAGAAAAGATGAGAATACACACCAAGCAACCTTCACAGGAAGTCAGGAAGGCCAGCAATAGGAAGAGAGAAAGCATCCACTTGTTTCTAGTTTCAAGAAAATTATACTTTGAATGTTCCATAATTCCAGTATAAAGGAGTAGAATATTGAAGCTCTTGCATGCCTCTCCTCAACCATCTTCTCAGAATGAGGCTTTCAATTGCTTTTTTTTTTTTAAAAGTTGGAATCTTCCTATGTTGCCCAGTCTATCCTTGAACTCCTAATCCTTCTCCCTTACTCTAATCAATAACAAGGATTACAGGCATGAGGCAGCTAGTTGTTTTAAATTATGCTATTATGCCAATGTTATCAGTCACTGCTGATAAAGTTACAATCTTCTGAGAATACTTCTCAAGTCCAACATGTGAGCAAGTGAACACATGAACACACACACACACACACACACACACACACACACACACACACACACACACACACACACACACACACACACACAGAGGGGCTGTTAATACTGTGAGAACTCATTAACTTACTCTTTTTTCTTACGCCCATGGAAAAAGCTGGCCCATTCAAAGCATGTCTTTTTGCTTCCAACCCAAAAAATAGAGGGAATCCCAACTATGAGAGCCATGAGATACTTCATCAGAAAGAGAATCAGGTCTGGACGACTCATCTGAGTAACCTGCAGGGAGATAAAAGAAAATCATCTTAAATATGTGCATCTATTAAAGGCAATTATAGAAATTATAAACATAAAAGACAACAGTGAAATTATGTTACAAATATAGTATCTTTATAAAGTTTTAAAAATAATTTTCTGAATCCTTGAAAGAACAGCAAGTACTCTTAAGTGAGCTATCTCTTTAACCATAAATCTTACATTCTTGACTAATCTTCTGACTCCCTTTCAGTTTTTCAGAGATACACTAGACACTCACAAGACTGTGAACCTGCCTATTCTCATCCTGTCAACTGTCGCATTGTATTCTGCTGGTAAGGGAGGTCGCTCTACCATTTGTCTTCCCCTGTTAACGCTCTTTCACCTAACATTTTGTCTAACTTTAACACTGTCCATCATTAGCTATTTGCTTACCCACATCAACTTGTTTTCAAGGATTTCCCAACCCATCTTCATAAACTTCCTGAGGAAGTCCTGTGTTTGGACTAGCTGTGACCTCTAAAAGTAGTGTGTAGTTTACATTAGTAAAATGTAAAGACAGAGGTTCCCTTGCCTTAAGCAGTTTTCAACACATGCTTGATACTCAATAAATCATATGTATTTTTGACAGGGTTTCACTGCATATCCCTGTAAGTATACAGAACTCTATACTTGGACCAGGCTGGTCTCAAACCCACCGAGATCCACCTGCCTCCTGAGTGCTGGGATTAAATACCAGCTACTTATTTTTGGTTTTATTAGCAAGGTATTACAGAAATTATTCAGTGCCACAATCCCCTTCATAAGATAGGTCTTCCATAGCTAGCTATCTTCTGCGTATTTTTCAAAGTATTCAGAGTAACTTTCACAAAATATTTTATCATCACTGTACCCCAAACTGCCCAAAACTATGGATTCCTCCTTTTGATTTCCCTGCCTTTCCTACTCATATAATGCCCTTTGGATGCCTTCTTGGGTACAGTATGCCAAGCCTTGGTCTAAAAGCACCTCTATCCCTTAACCTAATGGACATACAGCACAGGGATGTTAACACCTGTTAGCATCTTAAAAGTCCACTTTGTGCAGTTTGTACTGCTGTTGGAGAAGCCCCTCCCTTCCTTGAGACTTCTGGTCTCTGGTGTCTTTAACTTTGCACTCAATGCTCCTACAGTAGTTGACTTTTACTTATCACTAGGATTTTGATTGTAGTTTCAACCAATTTTCTGTCCTGGAACTCCCTCTATAGACCACACTGGCCTTGAACTCAGAGATCTTCCTGTTTCTGCCTCTCAAGTGCTGGGACCAAAGGTGTAGGCCACCACGACCTGGCTTTAACCAAATTTTTAATTCTGCAATGTTCAAAGCTATCTTAGCTTCTAGGCCATCACTTCGTCTTTCTTACAGCCACCTTCCCAAACTGAGGCTTCTCAATTTTTCTTAATGTCCAACTGAATCATTATGTAGTTTTGAAGATTTTTCTCTATTCTATACTCAGGGCAAACTCTTCAGATCCATATCTTACCTGAATAATTCTTTCTTCATCCATGTTGACTTTAGGCTTTACACTCATCTGCTGATTAATCTCTGAAACTTTGTATTTCACTTCTATTTATGCTTAATCAGTTCTTGATATTCAACTGTCATCCTGATTACTATCATGTTCCTAAACATTGTTTTATTTACATTTTGAAGAATCTGAAACATGCATATTTTTTTTTCTTTTTTCTTTTTTTCGGAGCTGGGGACTGAATCCAGGGCCTTGCGCTTGCTAGGCAAGCGCTCTACCACTGAGCTAAATCCCCAACCTAAACATGCATATTTTTAAGTAGCTAACAGGATCCATTAAAATCAGTACTCCGTTTTGAGGGTTAAGGCTGTTGGATGCTTTTCCTGGTTTCCACCTGCTCCCACCCAGCCCCCTGCCAGGGTCTTACTTAACATAGCAACACTTACCTCCTCAAATGAGGACATCTGCCTCCTCAGTCCCACTAACATCACTGCTCAGTAGGAGATGGACATTCTTTAATATTTTCTACATAGCCCCTATTAAAATTTCTACACTCATCCCAAGAGTGCCTCTAGTTCTTGCCCTCCCTCTTATCCACCCATCCTTCTTTCTTTGAGACAGGCATTATACAATTTTACTTAGCAAATCTGGAACAAGATCCTTTTTCCATCTGAGTACCTCAGGTTCATGCAGAAACAATCACCTTTGTCGAAGTCTATTAATCAAAACCAAGTCAAGGACTATCTAATTCAAAGCAAAGGCTTTGATGAGCACAAGACTGCAGACAGTGTCTGGGGGGTGGGCATCTCTGAACATTAGCAAACATAGGACCAAAGTGTCTAGAAAAGTATATAAAATATAAATCATAGTTATATTGATGAAGAGAAGCTTTTCCTCTGAGCACAGTTTACAGTTTGTTGTTGTTCTTAAATTTCGGAGCTTGGGCTGGTGAGATGTCTCAGTGGTTAAACAACGCTGACTGCTCTTCCAAGGGTCCCAAGTTCAAATCCCAGCAACCACATGGTGGCTCACAAGCATCTGTAATGAGATCTGATGCCCTCTTCTGGTGTGTCTGAAGACAGCTACAGTGTACTCATATATAAAAAATAAATAAATCTTTAAAAAAATTTGGAGCTTTTTTTTTTTTTTTAGACAAAAATCTTGCTATGTAACCAACCTTGTCTGGCTTTTAATTCACATAGATCTCCCTATGTTTGCCTCCCAAGAACTAGAATTAAAATCATGTGTCACTATGCCTGGGTCAATATTTTTAAGTGTAAAATTGTTACTTGTATATTTAAATTTGACAAGTACTTAATCAGAAAACTCTTGGGGGGGTTGATTTAGCTCAGTGGTAGGCGCTTGCCTATGGTTTAAGGCCCTAGTTCGGTCCCCAGCTCAAAAAAAGAAAAAAAAAAAAAACTCTTAAAATGTTCTAATGAAATGCTAAAAATTCATAAAATAAAATGTACATTTGATCATGGCACACATCAATATATGGTCTACAATAATTACATTGATAGGTAGTCTGTAGTATATAGTTTATATCATAAATTTTTAAAGATAACAAAGATACAAAAAATCAACTAGATAGAAAATAGTTTTGTAAATGAACCAATGTAGAAACTTACAGAGTGCATTTATTCATACACGAGATTTACACACATCTCTCTACATAATCTAATATTCATTCTCTGATATGGTACAGTATTTTTATTTCTGAGAATCTAATTCTGGTCCAGCCAGTCCAGCCTATTGTGTAGCCCATGCTGGCTTTTAACTAGCAGTCTTGTTAGTCTCCCAGATGTTCAGATTAAAGGCCCGAGCCATCAACCTCCCATTTCTACTTTTTTGTTTGTTTTGAGTTTCTCTGTGTAGCTCTGATGTCTCCAAATTCAGAGACCCACCCTTCTCTGCTGGGATTCAAGGTGTGTGACACCATGCCCAGCTTGAACACACCTTATTTTATGTGTCTGGGTGTTCTGTCTGTACGTACACCTATCTGTACGTCTTTGCATGCTTGGTTCCTACACTGGCAGCAAGTGCTCTGAGCCATTTCTCTAGGCATCTGAGCCGTCTCTCCAACCCCAGAACATGTTTTCTTAACAGATGACTTTCTTAAAATATTAAGAACAAATGTATATTCCCTAAAAAAATGATACATAAATGGTTACAACAGTGCTTTACCCAGTAAATGTTCAAAGATTGTCTCACGGAGCACTGCTGTCTCCTGTGTGAGGCTGCAGAGAGGGCTCAGCATCTAAGTGCACTTGCTGACTTAAGCTCCTCACACCTAAGATGGGGAGTCTCACAAACGCCCCTAGGATCTGAAACCCTTCCCTGGTCTCCTCAAGCACCCACACATGTGGCAAATACTCAGACATAAATAAAAATAAAGCTTAAAGAAGATACTCTGTAGTGAAATAAAACATAGATACTGTAATCACCTCTTGAAGGATTATACATTAATTTGTTGAAGTTTCTGTTTACATTTTTTTTTTTAGTCTGAATCTGGTAAGGCCACATTCTAGGCATCATCCAATACTCTATGAGCTTATTCACCTCAGAAATTTTTTTATTTTTCTGTTCTGAAACAATGTCTTTTAATACGGGCTGCCCTTGAACCAACACACACACATTCTCCTACACTCTGGCTCTACTGCTTCTGTTTTTAAGCTAAGGTGTCACTCTGAAGCCTGAGCTAGTCTTGAACTTGTGGCAGTCCTCCTCCTCTGCTACAGGGGTGCACAGTACAGGGTGAGCTTCTGTGTATGCCTGGTCTTGAGCTGTTGTTTCTCCTGCCTCAACTTCCCAAGCACCAACACCATATCCGGACTAGAAAAACTTTACAGTAAAATGAGAGACTAAATTTAACATCTAATTTCTTTTCTTTTCCACGATTTAAAAATCGATCAAACCAATTAACATGTGCATTAAGTAGGGTTGCATGTATCTGGTGAGAGTTGAGAAGAGGAATCCCTACAGAGCAAGAATGAAGCAGCTAAGAAATATGCTTCAAATAGTTACAAGTGTTTCCCCTAGTTGAATTTTGCTTTCATTGTAGTCATTTTAATCTACAGACCAAACAACTTAGATCAACATTACAATAGCTTTCTATATAGACCCCTTTCCTCAGGTGCTAAACAAAGGCTCCAAAATGAATACTGCTTTAGTAACATCTCTTATTCCTAAAATGCATATTTCTTTTACTAATTGTAAAGATTTGGTGTTAACAAAATGGTTTTAATATGTAAATATGAACGAAAAAAAAAAAGAAATATGCTTCAAATCACATTTGCTTATATCCAATGAATGTCAAATGAGGAGTGATCAGAAAAAAAATACTTTAAACATTGAGAGGCAATTTAATTCTGTAATACAAAGGGTCTGGAGAGAGGCCCCAGAAGTTAAGAGCACTAGTTGTTCCTCCAAAGGGCCTGGGTTGATTCCTAGCACCCACATGGTGAACTGTAACAATCTATAATATAAACTCCAGTTCTTGGGGATCAGATGTCTTTTTCTGGCCTCCCCGAGCACTAGGCATAAACATAACATACATGCAGCAAAAATACTCATACACATAAATAATAATAATGAAGAAATTAAAATAATAATACAAAGAAGCAGACGATGGATAGTAACTTTAGAAAATAGAGCTGGGAAAACTGTAACAAAGTACAGTGGGAGAGAGCACATCAGAGATCACATAATCCCTAGAGTGTTGTGACTGTCAAGTAGTGGCCTGAGCAATGTGTCCTCAAAAAATCACTTGAAAAGTTAAATGCCTTGAACCTAACTAACTGTAAGGGAATGGTCATCTGAAGTTGAAATGAACGCTCATGGACTTTGTGTAAGCCTTCATTTCATACATATGGATCAAAGTAGAGAAATGTAAAATGATCCATCTTAAGGTTAAATTTACTTGCACCTTCAGTCATTCAAACTTGGAGTGTTACTATGTCCCACAGCAGAGGAGTCACAAAACCCTGTGTCCTTGTTCAATTTCCATTCTAGGGAGAGGCAGGGTAGAATGCTACAATACAAGAACGAGGTAAAGTCGGGGGTTTAGGAAGCAGTCAGGGGCAAAGAGGAGAGGATCATTAGGATGTGAATGACAGACAGGGATTAGATATCAGATCAAGGTCAAGTTCTCTCCACAGACATACATAAATGGGAGTTCGGGGTTTGAAGCGTAAGCATTTCAAACAGAAACATTGATAACGGTAATCTTAAGAAAATCTGTTTTTGAGAAAAAATGGCCAGTAAAGCCCGAGCTGAGCATGCAAGGAAAACAGCAGGAGACACAGTCAGAGAAGTAACAGGAACCAAATGTGTCTGGTCCTACAGACAAGGGTAAGAATACAGATTATTCCAGAACAACTGGAATCCATTGAAGGGCTTTGTCCAAAGGGGCAACCAAGTTCATTTACGTTTCTTGTACAAGGTTAAGAATGTTAGCAGGAAGATGAGTTAGGAGGCCACTGAACAAGTAGTGAGGAAACAGAGGCTGTACAAAGCTAATGGGTTAAATGCTAAGTATGAGAGGAGACAGGGCTTAAAGACAGCTCCAAATTCTGAGTCTGAGCAACAAGGGAATGCATATACCATTCAATGAAGGGGAGCTGCGGGGGGCGAGATGCAGGTATCAGGTTTTAGGAGAAAGAGTAAGAGTTCTAAATTGAGCTGGGAAACATCACACAAATGGGCACTCTGGAGCTTACATACACACCTAAAACATGGGGAGCTTAAGACTATCTAGAAGGGAGGGGACAACAGCATAGGTAAAAAAATCCTGTTTCCAAGTTCTTTCCTCTAGTGCCATACGCTATATAGCACACTCTTAAGAATCCCATCATAAAATGCTTGAACTGAAGGGAAGGCGTACTGAAAACAAAATCAGCAATACCCAAAGCAATCACCACCTCAGTCTTCCCCCCCCCCTCGGGGCTGGGGATCGAACCCAGGACCTTGCACTTCCTAGGCAAGCGCTCTACCACTGAGCCAAATCCCCAACCCCACCACTTCAGTCTTATAAGTAGCACAGGGAGATAGGAAGGAGGGCAGGGATTTAGCACTCAACAGTTTGTATCACAAGATTCCATTTAAGTGCAAAAATTCCAGGGGAAACAAGTCAGCACCTGTGGATAACAAGGGTTTTAAAAGCAAGACAGTGACTCAAGAAATATGTAGGAATATTGGAACAGAAGTCCGAGACACAGAGGCATTGAATGGTCAAGGGATTCTGTAAAAGGAGCTTCCCTTCTTTCTTTTAAAAGATTTATTTATTTTATGTATGTGAGTGCATTGTCGCTGTCTTCAGACACACCAGAAGAGGGCATCAGATCCCATTACAGATGGTTGTGAGCCACCATGTGGTTGCTGGGAATTGAACTCAGGACCTCTGGAAGAGCAGTCACTGCTCTTAACGTCAGCCATCTCTCCAGCCCGACCTTCCCTTCTATGACTGAGAAAGAGAGCTGGAGAGTGCATTATCTGGTTATACATTGTAGAGAGCACGAAAATACTGAAGGTTGGTAGTATATAAACATAATACGCAAGGAAAGCCCATCAAATAAGTGTATTTAAATAAAAGAAAAGGAATATATGTTCAGTTTTATTTAAAACAGCCTTATAATGAACTGAATCAATTGTTTGAAAAATAAGTCAGTCCTTAAATAGTAAAGAGGACAAATGAGAAGCACTTAATTGTTTTTTTCCTTAAAGTTCCTGAAAATGCCAAGATCTTTCTCACGTTATAAAATATCATCTGTCTTGGTTGTGTTTCTGTTGTGGTGATAAAACAACCTGATAAAAAACAACTTTGGGACAGAGGGTTTATCCTAGTTAAGGATCCAGGTTACAGTCTGCCGCTCCAGGGGGTGGGGGTGGGGTCGCAACAGCAGGACTGAGACAGGTGGCCACACCAAACCATATAGGCAGGAAACAATGAATGCATCCATGCTTGCTGCTCAGCTGGTACTCTCTACTTTTACAGTCTAGAACCCAAACCCATGGTGTTTACCCACAGTCGACTGGGCCTCAAAGCCACATCATTTCTTGTGATTAAGTTAATTCCCTACCAACATAGCCACAGGTCAACCATCTAGACCATCCTTTGTTGAGGGTGGTCTTCTGGGGTGGTTTCTGAACAGACTGCATCAGGTTGACATTCAAAACGGACAATCAGAGAACCCAAACAACTCAGTTCATCTGATGTATTTCTTGTCACCTAGGAAACCAAGGAGAATCCCAGACAAAGAAGACAACGGCATCGACCTTGATTACTAATCTTTTCTTTTTGTACAATAGCCTGGCTAGCTATAAACTATATGTATAATCTTCTAGACACTATCTTCACAATCACTCTAATTTTAGCCAATTGTTTTATTTAAGCATCATATGAAAAACATTCACTTATATCTTGATTTCCTATTTAGATTCATAACCTAACAAAGCCCTGAGGTTTAAATTCTTTTGAGGTAAATGGAAAAAATTACTCATATTAAGGAGGGAAAAGTCTTGACTAAAAAGGAAGCCGCCTAAGGTATAATCATATTATTTGGTGGCCTACACTGTTGAGGCTTTGGCTTTGAATCAAGTTTTAGTTCTTTTCCCTTACCAAGAAAAATCTGTATTTTTCTAGTGGAGGTACATACTGTGCTGAATTAGCTTTTATTTTTTAAAATGTTAATCACAAAATCCTGACTTATATCAAGCCTATAATCATATAAAACCATATGAAAATAAACTGTTAATCAGGTTTGGGCATCCTGTCATACAAGTAAAACGAAGGGAGTGGGGGGGATTCCTTTGTTTGTTGTTTTCTTAGGAGTTGAGGATAGAATCCAGGGCCTTCTATATGTTCAGACAAATGCTCTGGGCCACAACCATTGCCACAGTTCTTGAATAGAAGTTTCTAGTTAAAATTTTTATACATTCCTTAATTACATCATGTGGCTTTATCAGCCTTTACTTTTATTACACTTTGAAAAGTCAATTACTTGCCCTATTGACATAAAGCCTATTACAATGTTATAATAATTAAGATAATGTAGCAGAGAGACAAGCAGGCCATGGAGCAGAGGGGCAGCAAGTTTCACTGTGAACTCTTCATGTCTGACTAAGGAAGCAATACAGAGCAAGTGGAGCAGGGATGAAGTAGTCAGGAAATGCTGTTACCTGCACATCGGGCACAGCTTATATACTGTAATTTGTTCCTTTTAGGAAAGCAATGGCTTTAAATTAGAGCCCCACAAGGCTGGGCAAGTAAAAAGCTGTTAGCAGTTCACTCTTTCATAGTTTAGTTTCTCCTCTTCTCTAAATCTTTACTCTCCAATCCTTGGACCATCAATTTATTTGTGCCACTGTGAAAAATGTGTAATAAAGTAGATTCAACCTCCAGATTTTCCTTCAGTCACTAAAGGAAGGAAATCAATATAAATTTGCTTTTCAAACATTTTATAAATAATCTTTGAATTTCTAAACAAGAGACTGCCATCTTAAAATAATTACTTCATACAAAATAGGAGTAGCCAATGTGGCCCTTTGTTCTACAACTTGGGTTCTAGTAATTTTACAATGACTGCTGAATAACTATTCCCTGTCAGCCTTTAAGTAAATAAAATGTGAAAATTAATGAATAAAGATCAAATCTGGGGCTGGAGAGATGGCTCAGAGGTTAAGAGCACTGGCTGCTCTTCCAGAAGTCCTGAGTTCAAATCCCAGCAACCACATGGTGGCTCACAACCATCTGTAAGGAGATCTGGTGCCCTCTTCTGGTGTCTGAAGACAGCTACAGTGTATGCACATATAATAAATAAATAAATCTTTAAAACAAAACAAAACAGCACTTTGGGTGAACGCAGCTGGCGGTAAACGTGCTGGCGTGTTCTCTGCTGAGGGGCAGTCATGTTTCTCCAGTATTACCTCAGTGAGCAGGGCGATCGCGTCTATACTCTAAAGAAATTTGACCCCATGGGACAACAGACTTGCTCTGCCCATCCTGCTCGGTTCTCCCCAGATGACAAATACTCAAGACACCGAATCACCATCAAGAAACGCTTCAAGGTGCTTATGACCCAGCAACCACGACCTGTCCCTCTGAGGGCTTGTTAATCTCTTGTGCTGCTCGTCCCCCGGCCGATTATCAGCAACCAAACACCTCAATCCGTGAGCCTGGAAGCCTTCCCATGCTGTTTAGAATCTCCTCTCACTTACTAAAGTCTGTAGTGATGGGCATCGCCTGTAAAAGGAACGATTTTTTTTCCATGTTTTGATTTACTGCCTGGTTATTAAAGATACAATGACTTGAAAAAAAAAGATCAAATCTGCATATTATTCAAACCCTTAACTTCCCAACTTCTCAAGGAAGAGCTTAGAAGGCAGAGACAAAGGAGAGCAAAACTTGCCACCAGATTCAGAAAGAAATGTTCAGCAGAGTGCAGATGCTCAGACATTATCCTGGTGTATCGCCACCGGACAGATTTGTCACGCATAAAGACTACACCTGTTATCTAGGTAACCCCATAGAAAACTGCCCGAAGCAAAACGAGAACAGAAACAATAAAGCCATCTCAATTCTCCCATCCTTTGTCTGCTGGCATTATGAAGAAGTTATATTTGATTAAGCAAAGGGCGACATCCTGAACTTCCATCCACTTCTCCATGACTGGTGCTGATCGTCACTGATGCTGCTGTGTCTCACAGGGAAGGATGGCTAGAAAGCAGAGGAACAGCACTGTCCACACAGATCACACAATAGTGATGCAGTAAGTGGGGAACCTCAGGGATGACTTCCCTCACGCAGCGTAATGACAATGCTCACACGGGCAGTGTTATTTCTCTCTTAGAAATCACATCACACAAAAAGTAAGTTATTAAAAAAAAAAAGTAAGGGGGTTGGGGATTTGGCTCAGTGGAAGGCCCTGGGTTCGGTCCCCACCTCCGAAAAAAAACAAAAAAGAAAAAAAAAAAAGTAAGTTATTTTCCAAATGCAGACTAAAAGATAATCAGAAAAGGAAAATAAACAAAACAAGGACTCTTCCTTACCAAACCCTGTCATAAATCCGTAACCTCCTCCTCAGCCTTGCGCTCAATGGCAAGGGCAGAGCAGGCTTATAAATTACATCTTAAAACTTCCCCTTAAAACTACAGTAATTGTTCACAACTTCATGATTTACAGACAGACAGACAGACAAGCAAACAAACTGCCCTATCAGCTGTGAGCCATAATATGGGTACTGGGACCTGAACCGAGGTCCTCTGCGGAACCATTTTTCCAGCCTCTAACGGCTGTGCTTTCTTTTTAAGTAGAGTTAATAAAACACTTGTCTGTAAATCTAAACTTCTAAACCTCAGGATCTGACGTAAGGTTTCCTTACTCAGACATTTTAATCTAGCAAGAGCTAGAAAGATAAATACAATCTTAGTACACTTAACAAACTTTGTAATTTTTGCTATAGAAACTAAACTTTTTTAACTCTAACATTTTTACTAGATGTTTCCAGGTTTGTTTGTTGTTATTCTGGTGTATGTTTTAAAAAGTATTTTTTGGTGTGTGTTTTTGAGACAGGGTTTCTCTGTAGGCTTGGCTGTCCTACTCGGTAGACCAGGCTGGCCTCCAATTCAGAGATCCGCCTGCCTCTGCCTCCCAAGTGCTGGGATTAACGGCGTGAGCCAGAGTGAGCCACCACCGCCTGGCCAAAGGGTTCATTTTCTAAGGAACTAAAGACAGAAAGAACTTACACATTATTCCGCCTTAGTCTTTAGAGTTATCTGACTCTGTTACTTCCCTCCACTGGGCTATGAGCTCCTTAAAGACAGTGGCTGTATCTTAATCACTCCTACCTTCCATAGCAACCATAAACATGTCAGAAGAGTAGAGATACAGTCATTTTGAATTAGTGAGCTTTTTAAAAGGGAAAATATACACTGTAGTGTATGGGAAGGCAGTTTTTAGATTCATTTAATTTTACATGTAAGAAGAACTTCAGACATCTTGTAAGACTTCAGAGCTGAGGCCGGGACGTAGTCACTTGGTGGAGCACTTGCCACGAAGCCCAGAAGCATATAAGCTGGGTGTGAGAGCATCCATCTTAGTATTAGCACTCAGGAGGCCGAGGCGGAAAACCGTAAAGTTTAAGATCATTCTTCACCACATAGTATATTTGAGGCCAGTATGGGTTACATGATATTGTCTTAAACAAACAAACAAACAAACAAACAAACAAGCAAATTAGAACTAAAGAAATGATAAACAAGTGACTGACCTAAAGACCCAGCTTCTGAAAGTCACAGTCAAAAGTGGGAAAATGCCCTTGAAATACCTCAGTGTTCTTGCATAGAAAAAGGCATAAAATATCAAGGGTGCAAGCTTTGAAATCAGACAGTTCACATTTAAACTGTATAACTTTGGTTAAACTGTGTTTCACACTTAGTTTCTTTATTTTGTAAAATTATTCTTGGACTCCATTATCAGTCAGCTATCACCAGAGGTTGTCCTCTGGCCTCCACATGCATGAACACCTACTGGAAAACACATACACACCCCTCATACATGTATAGACACACACACACACACACACACACACACACACACACACACACACACACACTCCTTGGCAGCTACTACAATTATTAAACTGTATTGCTGACATTAGATTAGCATAAACTACCAAAATTGACTTCCTTTAACTGGCACAGTGAAACTTTCAAAGACTGCTAGGGGCAAACATTACTGACATGTATTATAGTAATATGTAAGTCAGTTTGTTTTTTTTAGTACAGTGACAGCAATATTAAACTATACTAAATATTTTAGTTCCATTATGCAATAAAATGATGACCAAAGTAGTACGACTGCAATCTGACAGTTTACTCGATAAGTACTAACTGCCGTTAGGAGTTCCTAACATATAATACCCACACTTATATGGAATAATGCTTGATGTTGAGTAGGGGCTGGGGAATTATAGCCTGTAGGTTAAGTCACTCTTCAGTAAGTAAAACTTTCTTGCAACATTTGCCTCCTTGCTTATGACTGTGTTTGCAGACAGCAGCAGAGCTAAGCACCTGGCCTCCCAAGTCCCCTTATTTACATTTGGCCCTTTATAGAGAGGCTGCAGCACCGTTTTGTAGATCGGCACAACTACACTGAGAAAAAGGAATCCACCAAGCATGATAGCACATGCTTATAGCCCAAGCACTTGGGGACACAGACAGGACATCAGGGGTTTAAGGGCAGCCTTAGCTACACAGCAAGAATGAGATCTAGCGTTGCGTCCTGTCTTCAGGGCTAAGCATGTACACCAGGCGTATCTATAGAGCACTACCTAACTGAGCCCACTGAGCGTACGCTGCTGTGCTCCACAGAGGCCACACAGCAGAGCTTTCATCCTCACTCTTTTCTTCTCTAACAGAAACTAAAAAATGTGAGAATAAATTTATTGAACTTAAAACAAGTAAGACAGCTTCCACTTTAAAGATTTGTAGATATTTCTGTCAAAACATGAGAAAAACTATATATTTACAAGATAGATCCTTCACTGTCTTTCATGGTGTAAGAAGAAAAACTCCATGTTCCTCACAGTCCTTTCCTTAGCATGGCTGATTCCTTTGAAGCTTCCTGGCAAAGGGAAAAGTCCTATTGGGAAATGAAGCTAAAATCTCAACATATTAGATTTAATGTCATTCTATTTCTATATTTTTCTGAATCAAGACTAGATAAACAACAGATGGCTCGTCTTGTGTGTCTAGAAGGGTAAATGATGTTTGTTGTTCTATAAAAATGTATCTCTTTAGATTCTGCAAATGGTTCTAATGTGAACTCACAGTCTAAGCTGCTTGTACTATGGCAAATTACTTTCTATGACCCAAACGAAAGCGCCAGTGTCAGACTCCCTGGGACACACACAGTACTCCTTGGTTAGATGAATCAAAGCCATGAAAAAAATGAAAAAAAAAAAAAAAGCTTTTGAAAATTAAAGTCTGGAAGAAAATCTGATGATTATAGCAGAGAACACAACAAGAATTATATACTTATCCTAACATTGAAAATATACTCTATAAAAGACACTCAGGTGAAAGATTAAAACTTATCTTGTTTAGTCTTCATAGCAACTTAAAAGGTAACATATTATTTCCTTATATGAATAAATGGTAAACAGTTCGTGTGAAATCAATCTATTTCATTTGTCCCAGTTACACTTAAAAATCTCTTCCACGATTATCAACAACTTTTGAGAAATTTAACTTTTGTAAAACGATTCAAATCTCTTAAGACACACTAAATAAATAAAAGGAATTTAAGGAAAAACAAACAAAGAAAAAATACCCAAGTACCTGGAAAATTACCAACAGGACACCTGCTCCAGAAGTAAATGTCACTGCTTTGAAAGACGTTTTAAAATTATGTGCAGCTCCCATGGAGGGCAGAGGAGTCAGATCTCCCTGGAGGGCGAGAATGGGTGCTGGAAAAATGAAGTAAGGTCCTCCACAAGAACTGTACACACTCTCACCGCTAAGCCATGGCTCCAGCCCTTTTCCTTTTCTCAATTGTGAAATAAGCATTACTGAGTAAATGTAGGATTGAATTTTCTTTTTTTATTTTTTAATCTTTAGAGACAGTATAGCACATATCCCAGTCTAGCCTTTAACTCTCTATACAGTCAAGAATGACCTTGAACTTCTGACCCTCCTGCTTCTACTTTTAGAGTACCGGGATCTCACACACACACACACAGCCCAATAACAGTGGGTTTACATGCTGTTCAGGGTGAAACCTAGGGCTTTGTGCTTCCTAGACACTTTGCCGCTGAGACATATCCTTGGCCATAAATAATACTTTTTACAGTGTGACTGAATACATTTAAAAAAATAAATGAACATTCTTTTAAAAAAAAAAACAGTGCAAGTGTAGGCAGTGAAATTCCATTTTCAGGAAGAACATTCATTTCAAAGATTTTTAAACTGACTTATATTTAGCTCATTTTATTCAAATCATAAGCTTATGTACATGTGATTTGCATTAAATCCAATTGGTATTTTAAACAATGGGATAAATTACTTCACAAACTTGATTTTTAGATATCAGAGGCCAGTTTTACTATTTTTCAGAAGCCAGAAATCTCTTTTCCCACCTGCTGTGCATTGTTTGTTATTTATGGTCTCACTATGTAGACCAGGCTGTCCTTAAATGTTAGTGCTTGGATTATGGGTATAAAGCCCCCCACTGGGCTTGCAATGTCAGTATTTTTAATCAAACACATTCAAATGCTATTTAGTCTAAGTTACCTGAGGCAGCTACCCCATTACTGTTTAAAACACTTTAAAACCTCCCATTAGAAATTATTGTCAGGGTGTCACCGGTACTCAGTATCATTCCTCTACAATGAAATTCTGAATGAACATTAATATCCTAATATTTGGTTGTTAAAAGCCATAAAGTATGACAAATGTTCTGTGATTCTGTGATCCAGGTACTAGAGCAGTCACGCAAAGGAAGTAGATCTGTGAGTGCCAGAGACTGTGGGGCGTTTAAGGGTGGACTCACTGGTAAATGTTTAGCCTCAGATTGAGAAAATGAAAACATTTCTTTAAAAAAAATGCTAGGGAGGGTTGCTAATTGTGAATGTACTTGGAATGACACACTTAAAGATGCTTAAATGGGACTCGAGTATAGCTCAATTGGTGAGCATCTCTCGTCCCCTCACTCTAGTGAGCACAAAGTCCTGAGTTCCATCCCTAACATTTTATAAACTTGGTCCTTCTTGGCTAAACAGTAAGTTTAAGGCCAACTTGGCCCACATAAAATACTGTCTTAAAAAGAAAGCAAAAGGGTGAGGATCATAATATGTATTTTTACACTCAAATGAGGCCAGCCTTGTAGTCACTGAAATGTGATTTGAATAGGTCACTTTTGCTAGTCTCTTAGCTAGTATGACTATGTAAGTCACAAAACTTCAAGTGCTTTAGAATGAGGCCACATTACATACTTTATGAGTTACTTTGCATACCAAATGTCATCATTGGCTTTTACCCACCACCAAGTCAATGGAACAAGTGAATTCTTTACAGTACTTCATCCTTTTAAATACACCAGGTTTGACACTCGTTTACTCAAACAAGATTAAAAACTATGAAATCACAAAGGAACTCATTAGACTGCACTACTATTTGAAGAAAAAGGTTAATATTAATATGGAAGAAAAATTAAGAGAGAAAAAATTTAAATGTATGTATATAAATGAGTGTCCGTAACCATGAGATGTGAATGTGCAAAATGTCCCCGATGAGTTTTAGAAAACATGGAGCAATCTTAGAGTAATCCAGGAAGGCTACTCTGGTCTCTGTTGATGAGGATAATGGAGAATCTGGAAGCACCTGGCTAAGGATGGGTTGAGGCTACAGTCTGGTAGGGAAACCTCAGATGGGAAATAGAAATAGCAGGTTTTAAAACCACGAGTTGGAGCTGGAGACAGGGCTCAGCGGTTAAGAGCACTGACTGCTCTTCCAGAGGTCCTGAGTTCAATTCCTAGCAACCACATGGTGACTCACAACCGTCTGTAAAGGGATCTGATGCCATCTTCTGGTGTGTCTCAAGACAGTGATTAGTGTACTCACATACATAAAATAAATAAATCAATTAAAAACAAAAAACAAAAAAACCCCACGAGTTAGCAAAGTGTTAAGTGGTCCACCAGCCTTACCTGACATTGGCAGGAAGGCTGGAAAGAGCTACAGAAAAGTCAGTGAAGACTAATAGACCCCTCAAACAAAACCAACCAACTCTCACTGTGAAGATCACGAGAAAACTGTTAAAGCACAAAGTTCTGCTCCTGCTTCTGATGTCACCTACCCAGAAACAGAGACATTCTCACCCCAAGATCCTCTTCACCTGTGGGTCGCAATCCCTTTGGGGGTCAAACAACTTTTTCACAGGGATCACAAATTAGATACCCTGCTTATCAGATATTACATTATGGTCCATAACAGCAGCAAAATTACAGTTACGAAATAGGAACTAAAATAATTTTATGGTTGGAGGTACCCACATGAGGGACTGTATTAAATGGTTGCAGCATTAGGAATGTTGAGAATCACTACGCTAGACTTTTGAGTTTTGACCTGTCTGAGAAACAGAAGATCCCACCCCTCCCCTTGAATGGAGTAAACAAGAGAGAGAGGGAGCCTGAGAAGCTGCAGAACCTGGGCCCCCACCTCCTCGCCTATGAAGATGCTCTTTCCACAAGGG
Organism: Rattus rattus; assembly: GCF_011064425.1. Classification (NCBI taxonomy): domain Eukaryota; kingdom Metazoa; phylum Chordata; class Mammalia; order Rodentia; family Muridae; genus Rattus; species Rattus rattus. The sequence continues at coordinate 59,205,005 of NC_046165.1, read as the reverse complement.
AATCAATCTGCTGCAGCCTCCCTCCAGCACTGCTCCACCGAGGATACTGAACTGCCACCTGTTTGTTGTGCAGATATTTAAGCTTCTTACTCCTTTATACTTTGTGTACACTGTACTAATAAAACATTTGCAAGCCAGGCAGTGGTGGCACACGTCTTTAATCCCAGCACTCAGGAGGCAGAGGCAGGCAGCTTTCTCTTAGTTTGAGGCCAGCCTGGTCTACAGAGTAAATTCCAGGACAGCCAGGGCTACATAGAGAAGCCCTGTCTTGAAAAACAAAAACCAAAACTAAACAAACAAAGCAAAAAAAACCCCAAGACCAAAAAACCCCCAACGAACAAACAAAAAACCAAAAAAGAGCAAAACCACAAAAGGTGCGTATAGAAAAAAAAAGTTTTAGAAAATCTTTCAATGAAAAAAAGATCAGATTCGACTTGCATTAAAACTTCTTAAAAACAAACAAACAAACAAAAAAACCTTAAACAAATGAAAATTCTAAATCACAAAAGCCTGGAAGATGTTTGTGATGCAAACAACTGGAAACCAACAACCCACGAGAGCAGTGAACAAAGGTAACAAAATAGGCAAACCACAGGGGAGAAGCCACAAGCACAACAGGCACACAGAAATATCTTACCAGTAACACAGGGGGTGAACACTACAGCACTGGGGTAGTACTTTAAAGGCTGGCAGAACCTTTCATGCCTGATACCCATATAAAAGGGAAACAAATGTCTGAATATGAAGTAAAATAGCCACTTGAGTTGAAGATTCAAAAGAATCCTACAATGGAACAATTGCGGATTTTGGTAAATAACCTGTTGGGACGTTACAAAAAACGTGGGTTATGGATAAAGAAGAAATGTCATTTTGAGGAAATGGTAACTGCAGTGCTAGGGATGTAGATATGACGTTAACACACTCAGTGCTCATAGATGATGAGTGACACTTTCTCGTTTGCTTTGTCTCTGTATATACAATGCTTTTATCTTTGTAAAAAATATTGGCTACTATCTTTAAAACTAATAATTTATAGGCTGGGGGAAAACAATGATTGAACTTTTCTTACCAGACTTGCTTACTAAAACATCTTAATACAACCTTCAGACCGGAAAGTAAACGAAAGAGGTGGCAGAATCACATTATCTGCTTCCCAATATATATTACCTAGTATTCAGTCTATGTCCTTTTAGGGTTAGTAAAGAAACAATGTTTGGCTATAAGGCAGTCTTTTACCACATAAGAGCAGGGAAACTGTCATTCTCAGCATCTACTGTCAGCAGTGACTGTCCCACACCCCAGCACTGTTGCTATTTCTCTAAGATGGCCTTTCTTCTCCATCTTTGTATCCACATCCTTACTATCATTCACTAATTTACAGAATATGTTCTCAAAGAGTTCACTGACTAACAGGAAGAAAAGATACTCAAACACGAGCCCTTTAGTAAGAGATATAAATGTTTTAATAGTGTTTAGAGACCTGACAGATCTCAGATATAGAAGAGGTCTTTGACAAAGTCCAATACCTCTTCATGATAGAAATCCTGGAGAGATTAGGGATACAAGAGACATAATCAACATAGTGAAGGCAGTTTACAGGAAGCCCATAGGCAACATCAACTTACATGAAGAGAACCATAAGACAATTCCACTAATATCAGAAACAAGATTTCTCCATATCTATTCAATATAGTACTTTAATTTTTAGGTAAAGCAATAACAAAACTGAAGGAGATCAAGGGGATAGAAATTAAGAAGTCAAGGTATTGTTACTTGCAGGTGACATTATAGTATATATAACTGAACCTAAAAATTCTACCAGAGAACTTGTATAGTGGATGAACACTTTCAGCAGCACGATGACTAGAAATAACATTAACTAAAAAAGTAGATCAATCAATCTATCAATGAGTCAGTCAATCAGTAGCCTTCTTATATACAAATGACAAATGGACTGAGAAAGAAATCAAGGAAACAACACCCTTCACTATAGCCATAAATTACATAAACTATCTTGGAGAAACTCTAAACAAGCAAGTGTAAGACTTGTATTAAAAATTTCAAGTTGTTTAAGAAAGAACTTGAAGAAGAAAACATCAAAAGATGAAAAGACCTCCCATGCTCATAGATCAGTAGGATTAACATCATTAAAAGGGCCATCCTACCAAAAGCAAATTACAGATTAAATGCAATACCCATCAAAATTCCAATACAATTCTTTACAGACCTTGAAAAGACAAGTCTCAACTCTATCAGAAAAAACAAAAACCCTAGGATAGCTAAAATAATAAAAGAATTGTAAAAATAAAATAAAAACAATGAAAGGACTGTGGGAGTCCCACCATCATGATTTCAAGATGTACTACAGAACTACAGTAATAAAATCAACAGACACATCGATCAATCAAATCAAAGACTCGGACATAAGTTCACAAACCTATGGTCACCTGATTTTTAATAAAGACAAAAACACACGCTAGAAAAAAGCATCTTCAAATGGTACTGGTCATGTCTGCATGTAGAAGAATACAAATAGACTCATATTTATCATACTGCACAAAACTCAAGTCCAGGTGGATCAAAGACCTGAATGTAAAACCAGATACACTGAATCTGATAGAAGAAAAAGTAGGGAATAGCTTTGAACACATTAGCACAGAAGATAAAATAAAAAATTAATAAATGGTACCTCATGAAACTGAAAAGCTTCTGTAAGGCAAAGGACACAGTCAATAGGACAAAGCTTCAGCCTACAGTGGGAGAAAAAGTTTTTACCAACTATACATTAGAGAGAAGACTAATATCCAAAATATATAAAGAACTCAAGAAACTAGACATCAACAAACCAAACAGGGTTTATACTGGGCAGTGTAAAATCAATTTAAAAACAGGGTATACACTGGGCAGTGGTGGCATATGCCTTTGATCTCAGCACTCAGTAGGCAGAGGCAGGTGGATCTCTGTGAATCTGAGGCCAGCCTGGTCTACAGAGAGTTTCAGGACAGCCAGGGCTACACAGTAAAACCCTGTCTTGAAAAAACAAACCATTTTTACTATGCTAATCCTACCAATGGCCATCCTACCAAAAGCAATCTACAGACTCAATGCAATCCCCATCAAAATATCAACACAATTCTTCAAAGACATAGAAAGAGCAACTTTCAATTTCATATGGGAAAACCAAAAAACCCAGGAGAGTGAAAACAATTCTTAACAATAAAGAACTTCTGGAGGACTCACCATCCCTGACCTCAAGCTATACTACAGAACAATAATGATAAAAACTGCATGGTATTGGTACATAGACAGACAGGTTGATTAATGGAATAGAATTGAAGACCCAGAAATAAAACACACACTTTTGGATACTTGATCTTTGACAAGTAAGCCAAAAATATACAATGGAAAAAAGAATGTATCTTCAATAAATGGTGCTGGTCTAACTGGCAGTTTATATGTAGAAAAATGATAATAGATCTGTAGGATGATGTCATTACACAGGTGAAGGCAGGTACAAGATAGAACGAGGTCATTGGATAAGAAGAAAGGATGGGCGGGAGAATAGTTTTAGAGAGGAGGAGACTGGAACCAAAGGGAGGAGAGAAGCACAGAGAGAACATGGAGGCAGATGTTAAGATTCCTCTCTGGGGTTGGGGATTTAGCTCAGTGGTAGAGCGCTTGCCTAGGAAGCGCAAGGCCCTGGGTTCGATCCCCAGCTCCGAAAAAAAAAAAAAGATTCCTCTCTGCACATTTACAGGTTGTTATGAATACTCTTAAGGGATGGATGTGTACAGGGCTTTTTATGTCTAGGTGGGCAATTATATATTTTCAATTGAATCAGAGGTTATTGTGTTGTGTTCTTTCATGTGGCAATTTAAGTTCAAGAGAGTATGTGGTGGCTGGAGACACTGGACAACCATGGAATTGGGATATATATTTTTGGCATGGTGGAAACCTACCTTGGGAACTACATGGGTAGAGAGATTGTTGCCAGGCTCAGAGAGAAGTTATCGGCAGAGTGATATGGGATAGAGCAAAGCAGGGAGAGGCTCTGCTGACTGAGATGAAGATATGTACCAAATACCTTGGGGCACTATAGTGCTGGACCTACTGTAGGGTAAACGGTAGCATTTTTTTTTTAATAATTTTACAGCAACATAGATCCACATTTGTCACCTTGCACAAAGCTTAAGTCTAAGTGGATCAAGGACCTCAACATAAAACCAGATACAGTGACTCTAATAGAAGAGAAAATGGGAAAGAGCCTCGAACTCATTGGCACGGGGGTGGGGGATAAACAGAGGCTCATGTTCTAAGATCAGGAATTGATAAATGGGACCTCATGAAATTAGAAAGCTTCTATAAGGTAAAGGACATGGTCAACAGGACAAATCAGCAACCTATAGATTGGGAAAAATCTTACTAACTCTACGTTCGATAGAGGGCTAATATCCAAAATATATATAAAGAACTCAAGAAGATAACCTCCAAAAAAGCAAAGAACCCATTCAAAAAAAATGGGGTATAGAGCTAAACAGAGAATTCACAACAAAGGAATCTCAAATGGCACTTAAAAAAAAAATGTTCCGCCCATTCAGAGCCTGCCCCACATGTGGCCCATACATATACAGCCACCCCATTAGACAAGATGGATGAAGCAAAAGAAGTGCAGACCCACAGGAGCCGGATGTAGATCGCCCTGAGAGACACACAGCCAGAATACAGCAAATACAGAGGCGAATGCCAGCAGCAAACCACTGAACTGAGAATAGGACCCCCGTTGAAGGAATCAGAGAGAAAGAACTGGAAGAGCTTGAAGGGCTCGAGACCCCATATGTACAACAATGCCAAGCAACCAGAGCTTCCAGGGGACTAAGCCACTACCTAAAGACTATACATGGACATTGACCCTGGACTCTGACCCCATAGGTAGCAATGAATATCCTAGTAGGAGCACCAGTGGAAGGGGAAGCCCTGGGTCCTGCTAAGACTGAACCCCCAGTGAACTAGACTGTCGGGGGGAGGGCGGCAATGGGGGGAGGGTGGAGAGGGGAACACCCATAAGGAAGGGGGGGGAAGGGATGTTTGTTCGAAACCGAAAGGGAATAACACCCAAATGTATATAAGAAATACTCAAGTTAATAAAAAAATGTTCAAAGTCCTTAGTGATCAGGGAAATGCAAATCAAAATGACCCTGAGATTCCACCTTACATTAATCAGAATCGCTAAGATAAAAAACTCAGGTAACAGCAAGGATGTTGGCAAGGATGTGGAGGAGGAACACTCCTCCATTGCTGGTAGGTTTGCAAACTGGTATAACCACTCTGGAAATCAATCTGGGGGTTCCTCAGAAAATTGGAAATAGATCTACCTGAAGACCCAGCTATACTACTCCTGGGCATATACCCAAAAGATGCTCCACCATACCACAAAGGACAGTGCTCTACTATATTCATAGAGGCCTTATTTGTGATAGCCAGAAGCTGGAAACAACTCAGATGTCCCACAGTGGGAAGAATGGATACAGAAAATGTGGATCATTTACACAATGGGATACTACTTAGTTATTAAGAATGAGGACAACATGAGTTTTTCAGGAAATGGATGGAACTAGAAAATATCATCCTGAATAAAGTAACTCAGACCCGAAAGGATATGCATGGTATGTACTCACTAATAAGTAGATATTAGCCAAAAAAGTACAGAATCCACAGAACTCAAGAAAGTTAACAAGCCTAAGGGCCCAAGTGAGGATGCTTCAATCCTACTTGAGTGAGAGAAGGAAACAATCACAGATGACAGGAAGGGAGGGATCTGGGTAGGTGTGGAAACATGATCAGGTATTGGGGGGTGGAAACAGGAGAGAAGCCCTGAGAGCCAGCAGATAGAATGGAAATATGCAACCTTAGGGAATGGGAGGTAGGGGGACCCTCTAGAATGACCCAGAGCCCTGCTCATGCTGGTGAGAATGAGAAACAAGGGAAGCACTCCTCCATTGCTGGTGGGAGTGCAAACTTGCCCAGACACTATGGAAACCAATATGATTCCTCAGAATTGATCTATCTCAATACCCATCTATCCACTCTTGGACATTCACCTAAAGACACTCCATTCTATAAACATAGCTGAGCAAGTGCCCATGTCACAATAGCCAGAAACTAGAAATAATCTAGATGTTCCTAAACAGATAAATGGATAAATATGGTACATTTACACAATGGAGTATATATAACTCAGCTTTTTTAAAAAATGAATTTGCAGGCAAATAGATGGAAATAGAAAAAAAAATCCTGAATGAAGTTAACTTAGACTCAGAAAGATAAATGTGGCAAGTACTTACTTATAAGTAGATATTGGTCATTAACTAAATGACAACCAAGCTATAATCCAAAGACTCAGAGGTTAGATAATGAGAAGTCTGGCGGGGACACATGACTCTTCCTGGGAGGGGGAAATGGATTTTACGAGTAGACTGGGGGTGGGAAGAGGGGTGAGGATGAGACTATTGGGAGTCATGTGTGGTGGGAGATGGGGTGGAGTGTGAGAATACTAGAAGAGACAGCTGGAATTGGGAGGCATTTGCAGGATGGTGTGGAAATGTAGTTCAGTGAAAACTTCCTGGACTCTAGGAAGGTGATGCTAACCAAGACTCTCAGTAATGAGGGACATAGGGTCTCAACTGGCCATCTCTTGTAGCCAGGCAAAGCTTCCAGTAGTGGGGCAAGGTTGCATTCAATTGAATTGGCCAAAAGGGTCCCTGAAAAACCCCCAACCACCCAGGCTGTTGTTGAGACAAAGGATGGCTCTCTGCAAAGTGACAGTAGTGCTCCATTTGCTAAGGACAACATGCGCACAACTCACTGAACATTGATAAGTTGAGCTGATGCCTACACGGAACTTTCACCCCTATCTTCTAGTCTCTGGTGTGGGAAGGTACTCTGCATTACTGAAAGAGAAACATGGCACCAACCCCGCCAGCCACAAAACATGTGGGAGTGGTCAACTAATATCTGATTTGAAAAGCCCACTCCATGAGAAAGAACCCACACCCAACACTGCTTGGGTAGCCAAGAACCAAAGACCTTAGAGACCTAGGGTAAAACCAAACACTACTGGTCTAAAAAAAGATCAGTACGGTGATTTCTAATGATATTCAACTATACTCACAGATCAGTGCTTTAGCCAGTCGTCATCAGAGAGGCTTCCACTGGTGGTAGATAAGAACAGATACAGAGACCCACAGGCAGACATCATGCAAAGAGAAAGTCTAAACTGGAGGTCTCCATCAAATCCCCCTCTCCATTTCCCACAAGTCCAGGGAATCCCATGAAAAAGGCAGAAAGATCGCAAGAGCCAAAGGATATGGCGGAAACCACAACAAGGCCCTCAGTTAGGCAAGGTACATCTGAGCACACACAGACTGAAGCAGCAAGCAAGGGTCTTGATTAGTCTATCAAGTCCTCTGTGTGTACATCATAGCTATTAGCCTGGTATTTTCATGGGATTCCTTAGGGTGAGAACGAGTGAGTCTTGGACTCTTGTGCCCACTCTTGGGACTATTCCTCCTACTGGACTGTTGTGTCCAACTTCAATTTGATGGGTTTCACTTCATTTTATATTTTATTTTTTCATGGTTGATTGTTATCTCTTAGGGAGAGAAAACTATAATCAGGATATATTATATGAGAATAGATTCTAATTTCAATAAAAGAAAAAAAAAGTTCTTGCTCTCAAAGAGTTCACTGTCTACTGTGAAGAAAGATGCATGAACTAAGTCTAAGGTGTAAGCCCTTTCATAGCATTTAGAAGTCTGAGAAACAGCAGGAGCTGTAAATGACTGGTGTACTTAAAAGACAGGGAATGGACGCCATGTCAGAACACTCTCTTAGGAAAACCTGTGAGGGGCTGAGAGCGCTCAGCCACTAGAGCTCTTACAGCTCTCGGAGGATCCAGGTTTGGTTTCCAGCACCCACATGATGGCTCACAACCACCTGTCAAGTCCCAGGGGATTTGACACCCTTTTCTGAACTCCACTGGCACTAGGCACACATATGGCACATATAAGTATATGCTGGCAAAACACTGATACACATAAAATTAAATAAACGAACCTTAAAAAATTAAGGAAAAAAAAAACTCCTTTTAAAGGAAGATCAGGTACCAGGTAGGGGACGGGATCCTCTAAGCTATTCTCCTAGGACTAACTACACCAGCTGGTCACACACTAAGCAATCACATAGTATTTCGAATATTCAAACAAAATAGGCATGTATAAAGATTTAAATTATATACAGAATCCAAAAAAATGATCTTTAACCTTCTACATCTAAAATTCTGATTCTGTGACTCTTCAAACTTCAAACTACATCACAAAATATTCAGTATGCAAACAAGAAAAATGATGCCAAGAGAGTTTATGTAATTGAATTGATGTTAAACTGTTCAAACAATTACTAATCTGACACCAGTAAAATTTCTGCAAAAGACCCTTACCCCAGAGTTGAAACAGTGTTCTCCCCTATAAAGCCTGACTTTCAAAGAATCAATAAATATTTTGTGATAATGGAAATAAGTTGCCTTAAGCTCCTAGGATGGAAATATAAATCATCTTTTAAAATGAATCTCTATACAAATATGCGTATATTTACTATGATATACTTATCAATTATCTTCACTTTAAAACTTCAATGGGCATGCTAAATGTTGATGAAGAATTACAAAGAAAACAATAGATAAGTTCCCCTCTTTATAGTAACCCCCCTTTCACGAACACACATTCTGAGAATTGTAACAAGGGTTCCCTTACCTGGTACGGACACGGAATGTGATATTCTCTGCAGCGTTCCTGTATCCATGTTGTTTCCCAGATGCCGCGGTAAGCTTGCTCATAAAAGTAACATCCAATTACAACCAAGAGTGGGACAAGGTAGAGAATGCTGAAAACACCGATCCGGATCATGAACTTCACTAACTTATCTTGGTTTTCCTTTTCTAATGGGATCTCAATCCGAACTCTGTTTAGGGATATAATGCCGGCTAAGAGGAGAGAAACCCCAACTACCACATACAGGCAGAGGGGAGCAAGAACAAAATATCTTAATGCATCTACGTCGTAGAGGCCGACAAAGCACACGCCACTAATATTGTCACCTTCAATTTTATTCATCGCTAAAAGGATGATAGTTAGAGTTCCGGGGATGCCCCAGGCACTGGCATGAAACAGCAATGCTTTTTTCTCAATAGCTTCACTGCCCCACTTTGGCACAGCTGCTAAAAACCATGTGATGGTAAGAATTACCCACCATACACTGCCAGCCATAGTGAAAAAATAGAGTACCATGAAGAGCATGGTACAGGCCTTATTGTGAGATCCTTGTGTCACTGTGGAAGCCTTATACTGTGCAGGGCTAGATGCATTGCAGGCTACTCGGTCCTCAAGCAAAAACCCAATGAAGAAAATTAATGACACCATCATGTAGCAGACTGCATAAAATATGATAGGTCTTTCAGGGTAACGGAATCTTGTGACGTCAATCAGAAAGGTTAAAAAAGTAAACAATGTGGCAGAGAGGCAAATGATTGAAATCAGGCCTATGAAATATCGAGCAAATGACAGTTCTTCTCTCCTGAAGTACATATTGGGACATGGTGGTGAACAATCTCGCACGTGCAGAAAGGAATAGCCAAGGTCAGGATCAATTTTCAACTCTCGGGGACACCAAAAACCATAATCCCTCTGCACTGCCACTGGGGCTCCTTCAGTTGGATCTCCAACTAAATTCAAATCCACAAGTCGGGGATATGGCTCATCACAATCTGGAAACCTAAAATCAAAAGACGAGAACCACACTTACTTCCAGGGAAATCTGCCGCCATCACTTGACAATTTCAACTTCTAAATTTAGTATCTATGACCTCATCTATTCCTATCACTTACAATAAATAGAAATAAAGAAAATGGTATATTCTGGAGGGCTTCAAATAGATTTTAAATTACATTAGTCTTAAAATTAAATTTGTTTTACCTTCAAAATCAGCACTCCATTAAAACAGTCAATCCAGTCATTAATAATATACAACATGGAATGTGTACTTAGCATAATCTTTATAATTTCCAAATGTGCAATATGTGTGCGTGTGTGTGTGCAAATATATTTTACCAAAAGAATGGCAACTAAAAGTTCAAACCTAAGATTGAAAAATCTTCCTTTAATGCTTCCTTCCATGTCCACGGTGCTGTGAGCTAGATGAGTGGTGAACAACCTCACGAATGACTTACATTTCATGCACTCTCTATCATCTATGGGCGGCAATGCTGGGTTTAGAATCTAGGGCTTTTATGAATGCTGAGCAAGTGCTCACCACTTAAGTGACCCCCAGCCCAGTCTCCATTTATCTTCCTAGGGAACTAACGGGCACCTAAGGTCTTTAATGTCACCTCACTTTTTCCTAACATCCTGACAACTTCTCATCAACCCACTGTACTCTTAAAGTCAGTTACTGCCAAACATGCTATGCATAAAATTAAGGATTTTTTAAAAAGAAAGCTATATGTCCCTATCACCACAAATCTTATTTCAGAAAGCTACAATGTCTTCCTTAGGACCGCTTTCATTATAGCCCATAGATTTTGGTGCGCTGTATTTTCATTTCCATTTGGCTCCAGGCATTAAAAATATTTCCTTTTTGATTTCTTCAATGACGCATTCATCATTCTATAGTGTGCTGTTCAATCTACATGAGCCTATGTATTTTATAGTATCTCTAGGTGTTGATTTCTAGCTTTATTTCATTATAATCAAATCATAATTGTTTCACTTTTCTTATTTTGCTGATTCTTATTTGTGAGATTCCAGGGAAAGTTTAAAAGAAAGCAAGATCTGAACCCTGTAAGGGACCTAACACAAGGGACACATAAGAAGAGGATGCAAAAAGGAAACAAGACCGACTGGTCTGATACAGTGTAATACAGCAGCTCGATAGGATACTCTAAAGTTTAAATTAGATTCTAAATTAGATAATAAATGCCAGGATCTCAATTATTAAATTTGTCTTGAATATCTCAATTTTAACATTCCTAAAATGTATGTCTTTTGTTCTCTTAGTTTTCTGTAGGTACTCTCTGTTTAGCTTCCATCAACTCAATCCCTATAGCCAATTAGTTATGAACTCTGCTGCTTTCCTCTGAATACTTTCAGACCTGCCTCACTTTCACTACCTCACCTGGCTGGTTTTTTTTTTTTTTTTTTTTTTTTTCTTCGGGCTGGGGACTGAACCCAGGACCTTGCGCTTCCCAGGTAAGCGCTCTACCATTGAGCCAAATCCCCAACCCCTGTTTTTGTTTTTTAAAGGTATTTACTATGCGCCAACTGGGCTCTCTACATAAACATGCTCAGGTTAAATCTGTCTGCCACATTGCTTTTTCTTCAAAAAAACATATGGAGCATTTTCAGTGTGCCTGATTCTTGTGAATGATGAAGACATGCAATGAATAGAACAAAGTCCCTGAAATAAATACACAGCATATTAATTTATAAGAAATGGGTCAGAGCACTCCATTCGGAGAGTGGAACAAGTACAGAGGAAAGAATGAACTGAGATGCTCAACAAAAATATCATTTCAAGTGATAGGCAACAAAGCTTACACTAAGTAATGGAGAGTGTGTGGAAGAAATGGAGGATGTCTGTGGAGCTGAGGAATGAGTCCTATGGTCTAAATGTCCTCAAATCTCACGAGCTGAATTTTAATCTTCATTGTAGTGGGACTAGTTACGAAGGCAAAGAGTCTACCTCTTGCTTTCTACCTTTGACCATGTGAGAACATGGTATATGCCTCCACTACTTACTGTCAGATCACAGTCAAAATTACTTTAAAGAAGAAATGAACAGTTTTTAATGAAAATTGTGAAACAGCCTAAGTAATTATCGATAGAAGATGGCTAAATAACTTAGGATATTAACATAATTAACTATCAAATATTAGCTCCTAATAAGTAATTACAAAAAGTGAATCAAACCTGCATATAAACACACACATACAGAGAAGGGTGGGGAAGAGCAGGGGAGGGGGAGAGGAAGAGAGATAAAAGGGGAAAACATTTTGCTCATGGAATATATGTATATGTTTATATTTTATGTATAAAACCAAGCATAGAAGTAATTAATGATTAATTTACCATGATGTTTTTCTTACCTTGGGGAGAAAAGAAGGGAATGCAAGCAAGACAAGGACCAACAAAACCTGTAACTGTACTATAGAGTCCCCCAATCCCATCCCACCCCACCCTACCCCACCCCACCCCACTCCACCCCACCCCACCCCAGGCAGGGTTCCACTATGAATCCTATGCTGGCTTAAAACTCACAATCTTCTTCCTGCCTCAGCCTCCCAAATGCTGGGATTACAAACATCATCAAGCTCAGCTTGTACCTATACTGTTCTAATTCTTAAAAGAAGATCTGAAGGCAAACATTACAAATTGTTGAGACGAGAAAAAGGCAGATCATTATGTGCACATAAATATTCCCTTATTATTCTTTATTTTTGAAATATTTCAGACAATAAAAAGGTATGTCATATAAAAACTATATTATTACTAATAGTAATATGTTATTACTATTAACAATGCTCATTCCTACAACACTAAAAGAACATCTGCAGAACAAATCCTTAAGTCTTCTGTAACAGCTCACAGTTGTATTAGATGAGATTTGAAAAGCACCCAACATTTTCTCAACTGGGTGTTAGTAAGTGATAGAAAAAAAAGAAAAAACAAAACCACAAAGCCAACACAACAGCCTTAGAAATTAATATGTCTGTATTAAATACATTTAAGCTTCTAAAATGATAGTTGTAATTATTTTCTTTTCTATATTTGGTAATTTTCCATGAATGGCATTACTTCTAAGACCAGAAAAGTATTTTAAAAGTAGAAAAAAAAATCAACCAAAGGTTTTGTTTATGTAATTCTTAATTCTTATAAATTTCTCCACAGAAGTATCTTTTTCCTATCATTTTTTTTTTTCTTTTTTCTTTTTTTCGGTGCTGGGGACTGAACCCAGGGCCTTGTGCTTGCTAGACAAGTGCTCTATCACTGAGCTAAATCCCCAACCCCTTTTTCCTATCATTTTAATTCTTCCAAATATCTACAAAAAATTGAGAGCATGAAACAGTGCTCTATTTTTTCAACCCCTCCCTCCCCCCCAAAATGAGACCATGAACAGTGTTCAACTGTTTTGAGCACTGTTTTGCAATATAAATATTGCGTACTGCAAAACCCATACATTTAAAAAAACACCCTGCTCTTTGAAATAAAGTAGAGAGAAGACATGCAGGCTGGAGAGATGGCTCAGCGGTTAAGAGCACTGGCTGCTCTTCCAGAGGTCCTGAGTTCAATTCCCAGCAACAACATGGTGGCTCACAACCATCTGGGATCCAATGCCCTCTTCTGGTGTGTCTGAAGACAGCTACAGTGTACTCATATCAAAATAAATAAATCTTTAAAAAAAAAAAAAAGAGAAGACATGCATTAGCATAAAAATATGACCCATACCTACTGCACTCCATATCTTCAGGCCAGGGGACACCAAACATCTCCATGAGCTTTGAGCACTCACTATAGGCACGCTGACACAGCCTACGGCAGGGGAGTGTGACACGTCCATATTCCATACAAATAGGGGCATAGAGTGCACAAAGAAATGGCCGAAAATCCCGAGAACAATCCAGGTTCACCATAGGGTGGAATGGCTAGGAAAAAATGAAAATTGAATAATTAGATAAAAAGCTTCAGACAAATGTTAACAACTTGTTTCTTTTTTATTCATTTTAAAAACTTTTCAAGAATATTGATTATTTCTTAAGTTTTTTTAAATAAATGTTCTCTGAGCTATTTCTCAAGGGGCTTATTTTGGTTAAATCCAAAGACTATGACAGAATTGATAAATCCTTGTACATATTTAAGTGTTACAGGTGATATTAATGAAGCAGGCTAGAAATTACTAATAATACAGCTTGTTTAATATAGGAAAAGGAAAAGAAATAAGATACATGCTAAAGCTCAAGAATGATTATAGTTTTATTATTTGCTGGTAGGACTGTAAGGGTTTTAACTTTCTTTTATGTATTTCAATTTCTCTATTTTCTTTCTATCAAAAAGAGTGAATTAGTAACAGAAAGGGGTTCTGGGAAGGCAAGAAGGGAGAAGACAGGTAGTTAGAGTGTAAAGGGTGGGGGTAGGAAAGGTCTCTCAATAGTTGCATCCAGAAATTGCACACAGGGTGTTCTGGTAGAGAAACAGCTCTCACATTTTGCTGACTGGTCTGTATTTTTTTAAACACAAGTAACTGAAACTTCTAAATAATTTTTTTTTTTTTTTTTGGTTCTTTTTTTCGGAGCTGGGGACCAAACCCAGGGCCTTGCGCTTCCTAGGCAAGCGCTCTAACACTGAGCTAAATCCCCAGCCCCCTAAATAATTATTTAAATTGAAATCAAATGTTGTAAATATAGCTAATGCTACAATTTGATACTACACTGATGAAAACTTGTGGTCCCAAATATAAAACTAGGTCAGGAGACCTACTGTAACCGAGGAAGAGATCAAATATTCCCCCAAAAGTACACCTGTATTTCTGATTATTGAATATCTTTCTAGTTGTTTGAAAATTAATTGAGCTATAGCTGATTGTGAACTGGTTATACTCTAACCACTGGGATTATCTACTGATTAAGAATTTGTTTCTGGGAGGCTGGAGAGATGGCTCAGTGGTTAAGAGCACTGACTGCTCTTCCTAAGGTCCTGAGTTCAAATCCCAGCAACCACATGGTGGCTCGCAACCATCTGTAATGAAATCTGATGCCCTCTTCTGGTGTGTCTGAAGACAGCTACAATGTACTTATATATAATAAATAAATAAATCTTTAAAAAAAAAAAAAAAAAAGAATTTGTTTCTGGGGCTGGGGATTTAGCTCAGTGGTAGAGCGCTTACCTAGGAAGCGCAAGGCCCTGGGTTCGGTCCCCAGCTCCGGAAAAAAAAAGAACCAAAAAAAAAAAAAGAATTTGTTTCTATGTATCAAGAAACCAAGAGTCAGTTAAATCAATCCCAAAGAAACTAACTGTAAAGTATACATAATTAACATGTAACAATCAACAATCATTTCCAAGAATGATAGAATAGTTTCCATGAAGAACAACTTAAAAGAGAAGTTTTAAGTTACCTACTTAAGCTGATGGAGGACTACTCATGAAAAAGAACCCAAGAGCCATGCACTCAAAGAGCAGGGGAGTGTGGCCACAAGGCCTGAAAGGCAACCACATTTAAATGAAGGCACTGGCTGAATCTGGGAGTAAGGCATAGTATCTGTTAACTGAAAACTGTACACTGACAACAGAAATCAAGATTACTCAAATATATGGAGATATAAATGGAGTGACTTAAGCAACAGGACTTCATTATCTCTGTCTGAGACAATGTTCTGTCTGAAGCCACCGAGAACAACCTGTCCCAGAACTCTTTACTTCTGGAAGTTTTTCCCTTGGTGGTGGGGATCACTTCACTTAGCACTCTCCCCATGGCTACCAATCATTTTTCCAGTAGGTGTGCCTTTCTCTACGCCCAAATTTCCACTTTATCTAAGGAGATTAGTCATATCACGTTATATTAAGAGCCTTCGTACTTCAGTATTACCCCATAACGAATTACATCTAGAATGACCCTATTTTGAAATAAAGTCACACTGTGAGGCACTAGGTTTAGGACTCCAATGTTTGGTGCATTTCAGGGAGATACAAACCCTTAACAGTTCATGGACTACAAGAGTTTATGTAAAGATGCCACTTCTTCCTCCAAATCATCTGTAAAATATAATGAAATCTCTTTTATATATGAGGTCCTGGGTTTGATCCTCAGCCTACAAAAAATAGTCATATATTCAAAAACTTAGCATGGCTTTTAGTAGACAAAACCAAGCTTTTTCTACAACTTATGACAAAATATATGCTTTTAAACACAACGGTGCTTCAATTAATGAATATGCATAAGCCAAAAAATATAGTCCTGATGACTAGGGAAGCAGAGGCAGGTGGATCTCTCAGTTCGAGGCCAGCCTGGATTACAGATTGAGTTTACAGATTGAGTTCTAGAATAGCCACCAGTACACAGAGAAACCCTGTCTCAAAAAGACCAAAAGAACAGAGAACTGGTGAAATAAGCATGCAAAGTCTAAGCACTGAGCCAGTGTTAACTAAAAATACAACTACAGAACATCAGGACTGGAGGGAGAAAGGGAGGGAGGGATAGGAGACAGAGAAGGAAAACGCTAATATTATCTTTCAGAACTAGGACAAGGTGAAGAGGTCTTAGAAATGAAACTCAAAACATCCATAATGTGTGTTGGGGAAGGGGGGGGGGAATAAACTGGACTTCAATAAAATAGTAAATTCCTCAGGTGGAAAGATGGCCAGCCATTAAATGCTAGTATCACAACCAAAAAGACAATAGAAAATTCCTGTTCTAAAGACTGCTGAAAAGATGAAAAGACAGACTTTAAACTAGGATACAGTTTTTGCAATCTTATATACTATAAAAGATTTTGGTTTGTTTTAGTTGAGTTAGGTTTTTTTTTTGAGACAGAATCTTGCCACACAGCCCAAGATGGCCTGAACATAATCCTATCTCAGTTTACCAGGTGCTGGGATTATAGTTAGAAGGGATTTGTATCTGGAATGTATAAATAACTCAGGGGTTAACAAGATGGCTGAGCATGTAGAGGCACTGGTAACCTGAACAAGCCTTGTAACCTGAGTTAGAATCCCCAGAATCCACCCCACATCAAGAAGAACTGACTCCTATGTTGTTTTTGATCTTCACAATCAAATTGTGGTACATCCCTCCACACACATTAATAATAATAAGTAAAGTTTGACTCAAGACACCAAAACAAAACGTAAGGGAATAATTTCATGTATGGCAGGGCTATAGCAGAGTCATTTTTGTTCCCTATTCTCAACTGTCAAATGGGAAAATCAACTGGAGTTTTTTTTTAAATGTCAAACGAAGTAGGTAACCAATCCCCAAATAGTGATGAATCATGATCAAAGGTGACAGAAACCACATATTAAAAGGTAGATAATGTGGGCCTGGACTGATGGCTCAGCACAAACTACTATTGCAGAGGACAGACTTCATCTTCCATCAACCCACCCATATCAGGTAGCTCCCAGCCACCTGGAGAGCTGATGACCACTTCTGGCCTCCATGGGCACTGTACTCATCTGCACAAACCCACATATACATAACTAAAAATGGAATCTAAAAAGGCCATCATGTATGTATGAGCCCATGCCTATAAAACACTAGGATGCACGCTAATCCACAAGGACAGAGTGCACATCTGTGACGGCTGGAAGCATGAGCAGAGATCATGGACTACAAAGGGATTTAGAAGGCTTCTGATGTAGTAGAAATGTTCTGCACTTTGGTGACATGGGAGCGGTTAAAAACTCATTAAAGGAAACACTTTAAGTGTAGTTCACTATATATGGTACAACTCAATAAAGCTAAGTCTAATACTTTTAAAATAAGCAAGTCATCTTGGTCTTAACCTTAACAATTTCTTACCACAGTAAAATAAAAATTAAATGATGTGGCCTGGACACTTAGGTTGAGAACACATATATCATAAGGAACAGAACTCACAATCTGTGAAAGAGAAAAGAACATGGCTGATTGAATTCTAACTGATTCTTCCTGAGTGTTTCTCTAAGCAGTGATGTTTTTATTCTCTAAATCAAGACCAGAGTATAGGAAGTTTACAAACTGCAAAGTAACTTTCTAAAACTAGAGTTCTGATTTCTACAACAAAGGTGCACTTCGAGGAGCCTCACATTCTTTGTTTAAATTCAAATCAACCAAGCCTTTGTGCTCCCATTCTTTCTACTCTCAAATTTCCATTTGTCACCATAGCAACCTGCTAACTGACAAGCCTTCAAGCATAGCGACAGTCCAAGCTTAGCAAGGGTGTGAAAAGGGGACAGTGTCAAAGGACAAAATCTGACTCAGGAGAATCAGAATTCCAATCTTTGTCACTGTACAAAGAGCCTGGTAACTATGGAAACTGTGCCACACTAGGTTTGGGAATAACACGACTAAACTCACTAAATGTGAACCAATGTAGAACAGCCTTAAAATTCAAAACTCCTATTCATAACTGCTTTAGATCCAATCAGAATAAGAAGTTATTCCAAACAACTTATAAAAATAATTTTATGTAAATAAAATTATAAGAGACTCTAAAAATCAAAACGAAGCAGAGCAAAACAAAACAAAACCTCAAATCTAATTTCCCCTTCTGAAACAATAATAAGTTTCTGATGATGTAAGGTCCAAAAGTTTTAAGAATTGTTTTCTGTCTCGACAAAACAAACTAAATCAAAAACCTCTAGGTAAAACAAAAACCACAAAACGTAAATCCGAAACATCTTTAACTCCGTAACTGGTTTGTTTTTTTTTCCTAAACCTTAATTTTCAAAACTGGATCATGGTAGTCTACTCACTGATAATAGCTTGGGAAACTGAATAATCTATTTGGAAATGTGCCATTATCCCAGGAATCTATTCATTTTCCTAAGTCAAAGTACAGCTCCTAAAACACTACATAATACTCTTCTTTGGTTAGTATACTTTTTTAACATTACACTATTGTGGAATGTTCTGTTATGGCATACTTAAAAAATAATACTTTATAAGACAAATCTTACTCCACTTAATAATCTGATTTAAAGCAAGAATTTCAAGAGTTCCTTTAATATAATTTATCATAAGAAAACCAATTCAAAATTTCTAAAAGCTGTTATTTTTATTTATAAAATCAGAAACTACAAACAATTCTTTATCTTGTGTGTGTTTTGATTTAGTAGCTTCTTAATTCTGTTTGGTTTACTCTAGTCACAAACTGGCTTCCAAAGCCATATCTATTAGGGCAAGGGATGTAAGGCCCTAGGTTTGATATCCAGCATTGCAAAAACAAATACAGATAATAAAATGGGTCACTTCACTACAATGTTGTTTGCTTAGGAAAAAAAATCAACCTACAATCCTAGTACTCTGGAGATGGAGGCAAGTGGGTTTCTGAGTTTGAGGTGCGCCTGTTCTATAGATCTTGTTCCAGGACAGCTAGAGCTGCACAGAGAAACCCTGACTCAAAAAAAAAGAAAAAAAAGAATTAACCTAAACAAAAGATAGTAAGTAAATGTGTATTCTAGAGTTAAAAACATGAGCTCAAAGAAAAGCATTTTCTTTCTTAAAAGGCCTATCATATGGATTGGTATTGTTACATTGGTGTACATTCAAAATTTCAAAAGTTGTTATTTTTGTTCCTAAAACCAGAAATAACTGCAAATAATTCTCATTTGGGTATTATGGGTTTTCTGTTTTCTAATTTAGAAGGTTCTTATATTAGTCTGTCCTAGTTAGGGTTACTACTGCTGTTATCAAACACCACGGCCAGAACAATGTAGAAAGGAAAGGGTTATTTGGTTTAAGCCTCCACATCTCTGTTCATTGGAGTGGTCAGGACAGGAACCCAAACAGGGCAGGAGCCTGGAGGCAGGAGCTGACATAAAGGCCATGGAGGGTGCTGCTTATTAGCTTATTTGCTATGGCCTGCTCAACCTGCCTTTTTATAGAACCTAACACTACAGCAGAGTGTGTGTGTGTGTGTGTGTGTGTGTGTGTGTGTGTGTGTGTGTGTGACCACCCACAGTGAGCTGAGCCCTCCCCCATCAATCACTGATTAAGAAAATGTTCACCAGGCACATCTACAGCCTGATCGTATGGAGGCATTGTCTCAATCGAGGTTCCCTCCTCTCAGATGACTATAGCTTGCATCACGCTGACAAAAAACTAACCATCACAGTATCACAAATGTTTTGGTTAAGCCACACACCCTGTGCACTTTTTTCTTAGACTTAACAACAACTTAACAACCTTTGGACAAACAAAGGTACACTTAAGCAGAAGCAAAACAAGATCCTAGAGAAAGGAAAGTTCTATTGCTTCATTCTTTTACTAGTTACATTATTTATAAAATGCAAACACATACCTTGAAATCCAATCACTTTAAACAACCACCAAAAAAGGATAGACAGACAGACAAAGAAATATCACACTAGTGTTCACAGGCAGTTGGTAGCCTTGAAACTATGACCAGTATCACTACCCCACCAAACTATTTTTCACCCCAAGAGAGTAAGATTTGGATATAGCTGTGAAACATAATTATGATTACTATCATTACTAAGGAACTTACAGTTTAATTCAAACATTTACTTATTAGTAAATACTCTATGTGAAGCTCTGGGTTAAGTACTAGGCATACAAAGGTAAGTTAAGGACAAGTCTCCAAATTCCAGGAGTGAGGGGGAACAAAAAATAAATACTGTAACACCCCCCCACACACACACACACACAAACCAGGAGTAAGCAAAGCATACTGCTAAGTATGGTGGTTAAGGGCACAAACTTTGGTCTTCCTAGGTTCCAAAAGGAAATCAAAATCAGACCCAAGCCAGGCCTTGAAAAATAAGTAAGGTATCACCCAGATATTGGCAGAGCCTTCCAGGCAAATGTAGTGTTTACAATGACTTGATAAGGTCAAGGAACTGTGCAAGTGTGGTAAAAGGCTTCTGAAGACCACTGAGACTAACTGTTAAAGTAGAAGCCATTTACAAATGTCTATTATGCTTCAAATTGAATCCTTTGGGCAAGAATTGGCACTGCTATTTAAAAAAGTAATTTTCCTATTTTGTTTGATCTTTGTAACCAATATATTCTAATGATGGTGGTGTGAGACACTTAGTCCCAGCTACACTGCTTGTAAGTAACAAAACTTGGACTTGAATTACTGCACCTCTAAACTTCTTACTCTCCCCTCTTCATTACAGTGTAATTAATCTTTACTTAACTACTTTTGCATATGATGCAAATTCTGTCTCTGTAAAGGAGGTGCAAAGATCAATGAGATGCTAGTTTCCAGCTACAATAGTGGTTTAGTACTACCACTGAATACTATGACTTGAATCTGAATCTTCCCAGAGGCTCCTGTTTGGAACAGTTGGTCCCAGCAGGTGTGGCTCTTTTGGAAGGCCTTAGAAGGTGGGGCTTACCTGGTAGAAGTAGGTCTACTAGAGTCCATCTGAGGGTTAAACTCCGCTGCTGGTTCAAGTATTCTCTCTGCTTGTGGGTCCACTGCAATGTGAGCAGCGGAACCACAAACACCTACTATGAATTGAGTCATTCTGCTACACCATCCCCCACAGAAGTCCTGAACCGTGAACCAAAATAAACCTTTTATCCTTACACTATTTCTGTAGGTTTCTGTCAGTAACAGTCTAATACAGAGGCAGAGAGCAGATCCTACTATGATAAGAAACAGGTTCTCTCATGCATTGCTACCAGAAACAAAAAACCTTACTGTACAACTTCTATCAAGAGTTTAAAACTATCAATGAAAATATGTTCTTTGAATATCTGAATTTCATTTCAAAACTGTATTAGCAAAAGTATAAAAAAAACCATGTGTGGCACATGCTGTAAGAGCAAGGACAGAAAAAAAAACAACCCAGTGTTCATTAGTAAGTACTGAGTGAAGAAATGGTAATTATTCAACCCAATACAGCTCTAAAAACCAAAGACATCATAACCACTGGAGCAGTGTACCTGTTATATTTTTTTAAGAATAAGAAGAAAGGCAGGCACGTGCTCATGAGCAATGAGAGAAATTAGGAATCCTTGTGTTACCTGGAATCTGAAACTGCGGCCACTGCAGAAAGCAGTTTAGCAGCCTCAAAATAAATGGTTTACATCTTTCTAGCAGCTTAGGACCCTGATTCTGCCACACAGAGAAACTCTGTCTCAAAAATTCATCACCACCCAAAACAACAACAACAAACAAAACAGTGCTGGCCTGATCCCCAGCACTAGGAAAAAATTTTTGAATAGAATTACTGAGCTGATAGACAGCTGTGAGCATTGCAGTGTCTGCTAATTTTCAAGTCCTGTGCTACTGCATGAAACTCACACTCTCAAACTGTATCTGATAATTCTGACAGAGGCAACCCTACCCTCCTATGACAGCCATGAAATAAGCAACTTCTTCAGAGTTCTGTCAAATCTTTGAAGCCTTCTCTCAGGAACCACTTCCCACTTATGGACGCTTCCTAGGCTGTCAGAAATTCAAAGAGGCAGAGCACTGACAATAAACTACACAGGGTACTTGGGCAAATGTAAAAAGGCAGAGAAAGCCTACTGCGCCATCATTAAGAATGTCCTATGAACTTAAGAGTAACAGTGCAAGTGCGTCACCTGACTAGCAACTCTGACAAAGTTAGAGACAGGATCAGGAACAGAGTAAAAATATGTAAATCATGCATTTTACGGCTACTTACAAATCTCTCACTTAATCCTCACAATACGTCTAGGTTTTTTTTTTTTTTTCATTTTTGTTGTCTAAAATACGCTATGAAAACAAAATGAAGGAATGATAGGCAAGCTGTCCAAAGTCTTACAGGTATGCACGACAGAGTCAAAGCAGAACCTAAGTTAGCACAGGCATCCTTATCACCTGTTTCCAAGGAAATTTGACTCTGCAGTGATACTAGATGTAAGGGTATTTCTACTTCAATCTTTTCAGCACATAGCAAAGACTACAACTATCATGCCAAGGCAACTTATGGCCATCAGACAATACCCCCTTCATATATCCTCGTCTGATGGTCGAGGACAAATATTTCACTTTATTAGTCAGACCTTTTACAGTCATAGGACGAGCAGAAAATGTTTTGTTCAACTTCTACAGCATCATCAAATATTTGGATAATTTAACATGCCTGATATACTTTGAAATACTATGAATAATGACCTTTTTACAAATTTCACCAGATTTATATAGGACTTTGAAGCAGTGAATATGTGTTTTACTGTAAAATGAAGAATTCCAAAGATAGGCTCTGAAAACACTGTCAAACTGATAAAAATATAAAACATCCAAATTTTATTACATGGTCATGCTAATATAAGAATATAGATAGCCAGGTTGGGGATTTAGCTCAGTGGTAGAGTGCTTGCCTAGCAAGCGCAAGGCCCTGGGTTCGGTCCCCAGCTCCGAAAAAAAAGAAAAAAGAAGAAAAAAAAATATAGATAGCCAGGGCATGGTGGCACACATCTTTAATTCCAGAACTCAGGAGGCAGAGGCAGGTCTCCATGCCAGCCAGGACTATAGAGTAAGACATTGTCTTAAATAAATAAATAGAAAAACCCATCCCTTAAAGAGTGTTTAGTGTGTACTAATAGACTTTAGGCATATTTTAATTTTGTACTATGAAATCTTGTGTCATTATTACTAACTTTACTTTATTGTTTTTTGAGGCAGGGTTATACACAGGCCAGACTGGCCTTTACCTCATCCTGTAGCAGAGAACTGTCATGAACTCCTGATCCTCCTGCCTCCACCTTCTAAGTACTGGCTTATACCACCACCAGCAGCACCACCACCAGCAACAGCAGCAGCAGCAGCAGCAGCAGCAGCAGCAGCACCAGCACCACCAGCACCAGCACCAGCACCAGCACCAGCAGCACCAGGCTATTGGTGTTATTAAAATCAAAGGAACTAGGTTGGCAAGATTCACACAAATTGCCAAAGTAACACGGCTTGGGTTCAAACACTGGTTTCCTATCTCTTAAGCACATATTCTTCATCAGACTTTTACTGCCTCCTCATTTCTATCTAGTAAATATATCTTTGTCCTCAAACATAAGACCATAACAGACACTTTTTTTTTCTGGAGCTGGGGACCGAAACCCAGGGCCTTGCTCTTGCTAGGCAAGCGCTCTACCACTGAGCTAAATCCCCAACCCCCATAACAGACACTTTTAAACCCAGGATCAACCATATCCATTAATAGGACATAGTTTCTGAAGCAAAATTAAGAAGTACCTGTAGTAAAAAGCCATATATACAGCAAACCAGTTGCTAACATTAAACTAAATGGAGAGAAACTTGAAGCAATCCCACTAAAATCAGGGACTAGACAAGGCTGCCCCTCTCTCCCTACTTATTCAATATAGTTCTTGAAGTTCTAGCCAGAGCAATCAGACAACAAAAAGGAGATCAAGGGATACAGATCGGAAAAGAAGAAGTCAAAATATCACTATTTGCAGATGATATGATAGTATATTTAAGTGATGCCAAAAGTTCCACCAGAGAACTACTAAAGCTGATAAACAACTTCAGCAAAGTGGCTGGGTATAAAATTAACTCAAATAAATCAGTAGCCTTCCTCTACACAAAAGAGAAACAAGCCGAGAAAGAAATTAGGGAAACGACACCCTTCATAATAGACCCAAATAATATAAAATACCTCGGTGTGACTTTAACCAAGCAAGTAAAAGATCTGTACAATAAGAACTTCAAGACACTGAAGAAAGAAATTGAAGAAGACCTCAGAAGGTGGAAAGATCTCCCATGCTCATGGATTGGCAGGATTAATATAGTAAAAATGGCCATTTTACCAAAAAGCGATCTACAGATTCAATGCAATCCCCATCAAAATACCAATCCAATTCTTCAAAGAGTTAGACAGAACAATTTGCAAATTCATCTGGAATAACAAAAAACCCAGGATAGCTAAAACTATCCTCAACAAAAAAAGGACTTCAGGGGAATCACTATCCCTGAACTCAAGCAGTATACAGAGCAATAGTGATAAAAACTGCATGGTATTGGTACAGAGACAGACAGATAGACCAATGGAACAGAATTGAAGACCCAGAAATGAACCCACACACCTATGGTCACTTGATTTTTGACAAAGGAGCCAAATCCATCCAATGGAAAAAAGATAGCATTTTCAGCAAATGGTGCTGGTTCAACTGGAGGTCAACATGTAGAAGAATGCAGATCGATCCATGCTTATCACCCTGTACAAAGCTTAAGTCCAAGTGGATCAAGGACCTCCACATCAAACCAGACACACTCAAACTAATAGAAGAAAAAACTAGGGAAGCATCTGGAACACATGGGCACTGGAAAAAATTTCCTGAACAAAACACCAATGGCTTATGCTCTAAGATCAAGAATCGACAAATGGGATCTCATAAAACTGCAAAGCTTCTGTAAGGCAAAGGACACTGTGGTTAGGACAAACGGCAACCAACAGATTGGGAAAAAGATCTTTACCAATCCTACAACAGATAGAGGGCTTATATCCAAAATATACAAAGAACTGAAGAAGTTAGACAGCAAGAGACAAATAACCCTATTAAAAAATGGGGTTCAGAGCTAAACAGAGAATTCACAGCTGAGGAATGCCGAATGGCTGAGAAACAC
Organism: Rattus rattus; assembly: GCF_011064425.1. Lineage (NCBI taxonomy): Eukaryota > Metazoa > Chordata > Mammalia > Rodentia > Muridae > Rattus > Rattus rattus. The sequence goes on along the minus strand of NC_046165.1, from coordinate 59,179,620 downwards.
CTAAAGAAATGTTCAACATCGTTAGTCATAAGGGAAATGCAAATCAAAACAACCCTGAGATTTCACCTCACACCAGTGAGAATGGCTAAGATCAAAACTCAGGTGACAGCAAATGCTAAGAGGATGTGGAGAAAGGGAACACTCCTCCATTGTTGGTGGGGTTGCAGACTGCCTACAACCATTCTGGAAATCAGTCTGGAGGTTCCTCAGAAAATTGGACATTGAACTGCCTGAGGATCCAGCTATACCTCTCCTGGGCATATACCCAAAAGATGCCCCAACATATAAAAAAGACACGTGCTCCACTATGTTTCATAGCCTTATTTATAATAGCCAGAAGCTGGAAAGAACCCAGATGCCCTTCAACAGAGGAATGGATACAGAAAATGTGGTACATCTACACAATGGAATATTACTCAGCTATCAAAAACAATGACTTTATGAAATTAAGTAGGCAAATGGTTGGAACTGGAAAATATCATCCTGAGTGAGCTAACCCAATCACAGAAAAGACATACATGGTATGTACTCATTGATAAGTGGCTATTAGCCCAAATGCTTGAGTTACCCTAGATGCCTAGAACAAATGAAACTCAAGACAGATGATCAAAATGTGAATGCAGATCGCTCATGAGAGACACAGCCAGAATACAGCAAATACAGAGGCGTATGCCAGCAGGAAACCACTGAACTGAGAACAGGACCCCTGTTGAAGGAATCAGAGAAAGAACTGGAAGAGCTTGAAGGAGCTCGAGACCCCATATGTACAGCAATGCCAACCAACCAGAGTTTCCAGGGACTAAGCCACTACCTAAAGACTATACATGGACTGACCCTGGACTCTGACCTCATAGGTAGCAATGAATATCCTAGTAAGAGCACCAGTGGAAGGGGAAGCCCTGGGTCCTGCTAAGACTGAACCCCTAGTGAACTAGACTGTTGGGGGAGGGGCAGCAATGGGGGAGGGGTGGGAGGAACACCCATAGGAAGGGAGGGGGAGGGGATGTTTGCCGAAACAGGAAAGGGAATAACATTGAAATGTATATAAAATACTCAAGTTAATAATAAAAAAAAAAAAAAAAAAAAAAAAAAAGTACCTGAAGAATTAATATAAGAAAAATTCAAGGCAACAAACTTACATAGAATTCTGAACCATCAGGAATAAAATTAGCATAACAAAACCTTTTTCATTGCTTGAAAGTTACTCTTAAATTGATGTGAACTTCACATGACCAGGAAATCATCTTAGATGGGGGGGGGGGCACAGAATACTGCAAACACAAGAATTCAGCCAATTATGCTGGAGTGATAATATACACTTTTAATCCCAACACTGGGTAAGCAGAGGCAGGCTGAATTGAGTTCAAGACTAGCCTAGTTTACAAAGTGAGTTCCAGGACAGCCAGTGTTACACACAAAAAACCCTGTCTTGAAGAAACAAAACAAAACAAATCTCGTTACATTCTATATTCAGCTACCGAACGTTATGTAATATTATTATACTCTGCTATCTATATAAAGTAATTAAATAACAGAGATGCAATCTCTGAAGAGGTATCATCACCCATGTTTTAGTGTTTCAAATTCTTTATAAAAACATGTCTAAAAATAAATTCAAGAGTAAAATCTCTTTAAACACAAATTCTTCAATCTATTTTAGTATGAGCTAAACTATATATATTTTCGAATGTATAAGATAAAGTTGAAAGCAGCACTATTTTCCTACTGTTCTATCAAACACATTAGGTGAGTCATGTGGTCAGTGCAGGTCATTTCCCGGAGTGTCTTACCTCCATTGCTAAAGCTGCTGTCTGCTGGTCATAATGGTTCAGAAGATTAGGCATGAAGGTAGTATTGTAAGGCAAATCTTGGCACATCCTCAAGGTTATAGGTTCACAAGAAAACAAACTGTGCCCACCTATCTGCCCCAGAAACACAGTCAAGAGCCAAAGATAAAAGACAATCCAGCTCACAGCCATTCTTCCTAGATCAAAATGAGCCTCGGATGGTCAGATCTACTCAAGATGTGCTTTAGATCAGTATACGCCAGCAGGTCTCAGCTTGAAAGTATCCTCGTCTATATCTGTTAAAAACTCCCTGTACTATCAAAGGACTGTTAACCTGGTCTCACAAAGGGCATTTGTTTTTGGTTTCACAATATGGGAAAATGACATCATCTTGTATCTTCTTTTCATTTTATTACATAGGGCACATCTGGCCAGCACATCAAGTTGATCAACCACATTCCCAAATCACAGATTCCATCTTAGGAGGAGAGTGATTTCTTTCTTGTTGAAATATCTGAAAAATATTGAAAATGGGAAAGTTAATCACTTCTCAAAATACTGCAGACTTAACATTAAAATATTTGATGAGGCATCATCCTGATTTAATAAAGAAAATACAAGGGTATTCGCAAAGTAAGTTTTTCTATTTTATCATATATGATATATTATATATATTCACACACACTAAAAATAGTCCTTAAATAATATTTAATTTATAATTATAATTTTATATCCAAAGCTACATATATAACACAAGGTAGAGAATTTTGTCACAAAATATAGTTGATCCATTTTGAATGCTTTTTCCATTGTCCCAAACTGTGTTTAAATGATGTTGTAAAATAGACTACGGAATTTCACATTTATTTTCCATGTTTTGGTCTTTCGCAGTACATTTTTATGTTAACTGACTTGATAGAGAGCAACTGTGAAAGGTCTGGGAAGAGATTAAAGCTGCTTATTAATGCTACGTTGTAAACACTGTCACTTAACCCATATTTTTCTTCCCTGAAAATTATTTACACATCACTTCTCCAACACGAGAATCTACAAGTAAATTATGAGATAATGTATCAAAAAAAAGTAGCATTACGAATTAGGTAGGGCACTGAATTGCAGTTGACAAGGCCACCTCTATCAACCAACAACAAATAAAAGGTTCTAAAAGTCTTGCCATTCAGTTTGCCAATGCTGCATCATTTTAGATAACACGAAAATATAATGCCATATTTATTTCCCTGGCATATCAAACACATGACCAACAAATGGTCACCTGCAGCCTAGCTATGTATACAAGCCAGGGTAGGACTAAGAGTGATTCCAAGTTAGTGGTAACTTCCTTTAATCTGCACAGCTCCGCTGAAAGAGAGGCATCACCTAAGGACCTCTACCTGAGGAATACCTCCTAAGTATGGTCCTAATTACAATAAGTCAGGTCTTGAGAAATGCTATGCTAAACCAGAACAAGTAAAAGAAAAAGTATATTTATATATAATAATCTACATAAAATTAAGAAGTAAATGGATATAAAAATAACTAATAGGGCTACAGAGATAGCTAAGGGCTTAAGAGCACTTGTTGCTCTTACAGAGGATTCAGTTTTAGTTTCCAGCAACCACAACTATCCATAACTCCAGTTCCAGGGGATCCAATGCCCTCTTCTGAGGGCCCCACAAATGCACATGGTGCATAGACATCATGAAGGCAACCACTCATACATATAAAATAATTAGAGAATACTAGAAAAAGTATCAAAGACCAAAATGCACACATGGCCAAGAAACGCATCAAGTGATGTTTAACTTCACTATTAAAAAAATTCAAATAAAAAGGGCAAACATAATACTTTTGCTAATTGATGTACAAAAATAACAATGACAGAACAAAGTATGGCATGGATTTTAGGGAAAAAATTATATTTAGCATTTTAGATAAGAATCTAAACTAGTTGATTTTTTTTTTTAAATGGATACTTATCGGGCTGGAGAGATGCTCAATGGTTAAGAACACATAATGTTCATCCAGAGAACTTCTGTCCAATTCCTGAGCTGCAGGTGGTTCACACCCATCAGGAACTCCAATTCCAGGAGATTCAATACCCTCTTCTGAATGCAGGCACATGGTATACATAAGTAAATAATTTTTGGTGACTTTTTATACCAAAATATTTCAAATGGGCACAACTTGATCCAGCGAACCTATTTATAATTAAGGATACAAGTGTATGTGGTATACAACTGAAATATTAACATAAGTAATTTATAACGACTAAAAAACCCCTGAAAATAATAAAAAAATTACCAATAGTAGTTTGGCTAATATGGTACAATACATGATGGACTATATAGACACTAAAAAGATAAACATGCCTAAAAGCACACCACACCTGTGCTCTCAACACCACAAAGACCTGTGTTCAATCCCTGACACTGCTCCTCCCTTCCAAAAGATGTGCATGGATTGTATTTATTAACATAGTAACATATAATAAAAAAAAATAGGGCTGGAAAAATGCTCAGTAGGCAAAGCACTTGTGGTGTTAAGCATGAAGCACTGAGTTCAAATTTCCAGAACCCACATAAAGCTAGATACGATAACACGTATCTCTAATCCCAGCATGCAGACAGGGAGAGGAGCACATACAGGAGAATCCCTGGGAGCCTGAGTGCCAACTAGCCTGGCATATACAGCAGTAAGCAAGACTGTTTCAGTCTTTTGATGGAAGGTAAAAACTGACATCCAAAGTGGTCTTGACTGCCAGACATATGCCACTACACAAGTACTCTTACATTTACACATTTAAACACACACACACACACACACACACACACACACACACAAATATACACTTATTTTGGGCTACAAAATATAACCATCTTTAAAAGAGGAAGGGAATTTCAATTATTTAAAAGTAATATAAGTGCCTTGTGGAATTTTATGAAAGACCTGACTTTATATGACTTTGTGTATATGGTACATAACTTCAAATCTACAAATGTGTGCTGAGTAGAAGACAAGGAAAAATGCTAGTTCAACAGTTTATTGGCTGGTAATTAAAGCAACAAGCCCAGGGATATACGACTTGTATTCTGCAGGTAGTAAGAAAAACAGGAGTGATAATTTAGTATGATTCAAATGGATTTTTCAGGCCAGCCAGCCAGCTAATCAGGTAAAAGCACTTGCCACTGGGCCTGGTTGACAGGAGTTCAATCCACAGAAGCCACAGGACAGAGAGGAGTAACTTACAAAAGTTATCCTCTGATCTCCACATGCATGTTGTCTTACACACACACACACACACACACACACACACAAATAAAACACCAAACAAAATTACTTTGTTGTTGCTGTTGTTTTTCGAGACAGGGTTTCTCGGTTAACAACCCTGACTGTCCTGTCTTACTTTGTAGAGCAGACCTTTTGAACACTGAAAAATTAAGGGTACCTATCAGCCCAAAAATGGTGCGTGTGCTTTAAAGTATCTTGCACACATTCCACATCACATTTGAAAAGTGAAATACATGTGTGCACATACACACATATGCATGTGGGGGTAAGGTGTGGTCCCAGGTATCTTTCTCAGAAGCATCACATTGTTTTGCTGAGATGACCAAGTTTCTTACCAAGAGCCAGGTAGGCTGTCTAGTGAGCTAGTCTCAACAATCCACCTGTCTCTGAAGCTGGACCTAGACACATGTGCCTTCTATACAGGGCATCCCTTTTATGTATGTACCAAGGATCAGGCCTCATTTGTGTATTTACTGACTAACCATCTCTATAGTCCCCGAAATACCTGGTTCTAATCAGAATCAGGAGAATATGCCATTTTTCAAAAAGTAGGCTCATCCATGGAAAAGCTCTAATCTAAAGATGAATGAAATGTTGAAAGACTCTTCCCAGGCTGGCTAACAAAGTCAGACACAAACTCAGGCGGAAAAAGCAGGAAACAGGTAATTCTGGACTCAGAAAGATAAAATATGGCAACCCATTAAATAAAGGTTAAGGTTGTTGGAGGCAATATTTTGAGTATGTATGTATGTATGTATGTATGTATGTATGTATGTATGTATGTATGTATACATATGCAAGAATCTGTAGGATTCCAACAGAATAAAGAAGCCCATTGAGCTAACAGAAGGAGTAAGCAGTTTCGGGCACCAGAGCCCAAGCAAAAATGAATGTTCTGACAGTTCATGCACTGTGGGTTAGGAGGCACTTTCACCGCTCCACAGAGCAATATAAAATATTTGCAAAATTGATTGTTAGTGCTTGGTAACATTCTAGACTAAGGCTAGGGCACAGCTTGGTATTGAAGTGCTTTCCTAGCATGTGGTTTGAGCTCCTATTCTAGGAGGGCATGGGAAATACTAGATCTGTATACACTTTTAGTTTTATGAATGTAGGTCATCAGGAATCTGGTATTTTCCAAGTGTTGTCCATGTTGATGATAAAAAGTAAAGGTCTTGAAAATTAGCTGAGCACATGATCTGAAGGACAGCAAGAAAAAGATGAATGAAATGTTGAAAGGCTGTCTTCCCAGGCTGACTAACAAAGCCAGATCCAGACAACTCAGGTGGAAAAAGCAGGAGGATCCGAGATGCAACCAGGGGGAAAGTGTGCCACAAGGGGCATATCAAGAAAAAATGGCAACAAAAGACTATGTTCATAAATACTTTTCTATCACCTCCACAGACGGGGCCCATCTCACTATTCTTAGTTTACATTTAATTTTGACATCCTGTAAATACAAGCAGTTCAGAAATTTCATCTGTAAGCTGTAATGCTAGTTACAATAGCTACAGTGTGGAAAGCTAGGATGTTCTCATCTTTCAGACACGTTTTTCAAGAATGCATCGCAAAGGATTAGCAATGGGTTGCTTTAAGTCAGTCTCTCTGAAGGAAAGCATTGTCTGATAAGAAAAATATTCCTATGTCCTATTCTAGTATCACTTGCCTTTTCCTAAAGCCCAGTCAGTATTTAGCCTGCTATTTTCCATTTCTTACTGCACTCATGTGTGTTCCTGCACATGCCAGGTGTTATATGTGTATCTGCACTCATGTGTGTTCCTGCACATGCCAGGTGTCTTCCTCTAGTGCTTTCTGCCTTTTTTTTTTTTTGAGACAGGGTTTCTCACTGAAACCAGAGCTCACTGACTAGAAGACCCCCAAACCCTCAGGATCTTTTCCATTCTAGCCAACACTGGGTTACAAGCACCCACTGCCACATAAGGCTTTTTACATGGTTGTGGAGAATCCGAATCCAGGTCCTCATTCACCACAGCAAACACTCTATCAATGAAGCCACCTCCCCAGGCTTCTATATCTCACAGTTCAAGAAAAAAAAAATTCATCCTCAGAAAACTGTCTCTTAGCTATTGCAAAAAAAGTTTATGTAACATCATATTTAATTCATAGAATCTATATTTGTATTAATATCAGAGTAATTCTTTTCTGATCTTTTTTACTATAACAATCTAATTTGTACCTGAGACATGGAGTAAGACAGCATCTCTTATAGCTAGGGTTATCATCTGATTCCTGAGGCTCCCCCCGCCCCACTCATGTGCTACAATTACAGGGATGTGCCTTAGTGTTCATTACCTTTCTAACTTTTAAATTTCATTTTCTCATGCCACTAATTACAATCATCTAATCTCTCATTGTGCTGAGTGGTATTGCTTAAAGAAATAAACCAAATAGTACTTCTAGATTCCAAATTAAAATGAATGGTAGGCACCAAATTTCAATCAGATTGACAAACTACTAAACTCTGAAACTAAGAAAAGCAAACAATCTTTCAAAATTAACCTGTAAATAAAACTGAAAATTCAAAGATAGATTCTATATGCTTGGTTGGTTTTGTTTGCAGTAGGGGGGACTGGACTCAGTCTTGTGGGTGCCAGGTAAGCACTCTACCAGCTGAGCTGTATCCCCAGTCCTAAAGTTGAATAGAGGCTGGCCAAAAAGTAAAAAGAATAAATAAAGGTAGTCAGAAAACTCTTAATGTTTGTAAGGAAATAGCAGCCCCTCTTGTTTTCCCTTAACAAGACCATATGCTTTGTGTGCCTTGACTAAAGTACTGTTTTGGTGAGACATAATGAGGGGGAGACTGGAATGTGTTAAGCTCACTCCTTGAGTTATGGTCTTCAAAAGCTTCATTTATAGTGCATTCCTGGATACACTAAAGCTAGTGGTTCCCAGAATGATAAACTGGAAATCAGAGAGGCAGGCATTTCTGAAACAACAGCTAACTCTGGGAGTCAATGAAGAGTTACTATTCCCAGCCTCACAAGTACCTCCACTGAAAACTCTCATTTTCTTTCCTCAGGACCTTACTATATCTATCTGCCCTGATTGCCACTGAAAGAAGATAACGATGTGTTAAGAACTGTTGCCTACCACCTGCCTCCTTAGAATAATCAATACGCTCAGAAGGCTTTCTTTGTTTTTTGTTTTGTTTTGTTTGAGAAAAGGTTTCTCTGTGTAGTCCTGGCTATCCTGGAACTTGCTATATAAACCAGGTCAGCCTTGAACTCACAGAGATCCTCCTTCTAGTGCTGGGATAAAAGGCAGGTGCCTTTTATTTCATACTCAGAAGTTTTACATACAAAATCATTGTAGAGTTTCAGTAACAAACTAATATGAAATGTAAATTGGGTAGATTCCCAAACCCCAGAGGTAAAGCAGGGAAACAATCTTTTGTAAGCAACCTCCCCCCCTCTTCTTTCTAGTCGATAAAGGCGTCAGTCATGCTGTATTATACAAAGAATTATACTGTATTATACACTTCGCTATTAAATTCCTCTCAAATCTTTCTTCTTCAAATATCTCAAGAATGGAATTAAAAAAAAAAAAAAGAACTCACTTGAAGACCCAAAACAGAAAATAAAGTTCAAAGAAATATGAGAAAAGAATAAAAGGAATGCGGAGCCCATGGTCACTTTTTCCTTTCATCAATGGGGTCTTCTTATTAGCCATGAGAAAGATGAAACAGAATTCTAGACTTTATTTAAAAATATGCCTGCTTTCCTAAACAGTTTCAAAGCATTAGGAGATAGATCAACACTATGCACTGTTTTACTAAGGATAGGGAAGCATGGTAAGAGCTACAGCTGGGATATAGTTTATCTTGGTTTTATCCTTCCATACGTTTACACTTCTTTCGCTGGCTCCTTAACCCTGAATCTTTTTACCTTTATGCTGTGGTTCAAGTAAATGTGTTGTTTCTCAGGAGGTAAAACTGATTTGTTTAAAGGTAAAGAAGGAATGTAAAGCCTTATCGCCTCCCCACCTTTCTTTTTGAGAAAGAGGTCCACTACACAGCCTATTCTGGCCTACAACTTTCTGTGATTCTCCTACTTCAGTTCCCGATTACTCAAATTACAGGCATGAGTCATTATCATGCTCGACTTGAGTACCTGCTTCTTAATACACAACTCGGGGTTTATCTAGTCCTCTTCTAGCCCATTATGCCACCAGCAGACCACCGAGGACCAAAGCAGGCAGTGGAGGGAGGTAGCATCCTTAAAGCCCAGCTGGTCTTTGTTTCCTGGCTCTCATGCACTAGCTTTGCAAAGTAACCCAATTCCCATCAACAAACATTTCGGATGTACTGAAGGACTTTTCTACCGTGAGATTTAGAGCTGGTGCGTCTGTTCGGCAGCCTGAGAAATTGAGAAGGGAGCTACAAATTCTGATTTTTTTTTTTTTTTTATTTACACTGGGCGAAAACCCAGACATCTCCAGTCGTGGGATTTTTCAACTTTAAGTCTCTTCTGCCTAATTAATAGCATGCGCTTTTGTTCTTTTTCTACCCACAAAGGGGAATAGGAAAAGGGAAAAGAAAAATGAAAAAGCCCTCTTCTCTTCCCTTGAGGAAGTCCCTACCTCCAAGAGTTCCAAGATGTGAAATGCCTATGTAATGTTTACAACCTTAACGTTACCCGCATCCCAGTGCCTATATTCCAGTGGCTATGAATTCACCTTCGCATCCCAAGGCAAATCCGCCAACCCCAGTCCCCACCGCGGGGATAACTGGGGAGCGCGCGACGCTGGGAGCATCCGACTTTGCAAACTGATGGGCAGCAGGGGACAACTTTTGGGCGTTGGGTGGCAGGGGTCGGCCGGGGGCTGCAGGGAAGCAGTGGCGCCGGAGCCCAGCGCATCGTCCTCCCGCCCACGCCCCCGCGGCGCCGAGCGCAGAAACCGGCTGGGGCCGGCCTCGCTCCCCGCAGGCGACCGGCGCGGGGACCCACCGCGTTCCCACACTCGCACAGGTTGCCCGGCGCGGGCGGGACGTACCGGCCCCGCCGCTTTCCGGGGCATCCTCGCTTAGCGTGGCCGCGGCCCCGAACTCCGCGCCGCCCACTCCGACCCCGCTCGGGCCCGGCCGCTCGCCAGCCGCAGCTCCGCGCTCGCCTCGGCAGCGCCGGCCTCGGGCTTTTGTTCGGCCGCGACGCGAGCAGCGAGCGCCGCCTGACGAGGGGTGGCCGGGCTGGGACAGGAGCCTCGGCGTTCTCCTCACGCTCCGCTCCTGTCCCGCCCTCCCGGCCCCGGAGGAAACGTCGGCCGCAGGACTCACCTCACCGCCGGCCTCCGGGCTCTCCCGGGTAGCACCGCTGGCCCCGCAGGCGACCGCGCGTCCCTCAGGTCCCCCGAGCGGCCGAGGACCGCCGGCGCGCCGAGCCTTCGCGAGCGTCGGGGCGCGCGGCCCGGGAAGGTGCGCGCGCACGTGCCGCGCATGCGCGCTGTGCCCAGCCCTCTAGCCTGATTCTGGTCGCGCAGCGCTGACCGGCTTCGTTGTTCTCAGCCTGGCATTCTAGGTGGTAGTGACGCCTTGAGCTGCCGCGCGTCGGCTTAGTGGTTCCCAGCGCTGGAGGCATTGCAAAGCCCTCTCAAGCTAAGCACTCTGTGCGGGTCCGCCAACACCTACTCTGAGAGCCAGTGTGCCAACCTCGGACCTCGGGGACCCGCGTTGGGGAGTAGTGCCGCGCACAGGTAGCAAGGGACACCCGGCCTGTTGCAACGCTGCACTCTGACCGGCGAAGCAGGTGCACGCTTTGCGTTCTCTCCAGGGAGACCTTACTATAAACAGATGGAGCTTGTGCTCACTGGCGGCATGCCTCATCATCTTCTTAGAAGATTCCCCAACCCCTTTGCTACATACACAACTTGAGGAACTGAAAGATTCTTTAGATTTTCCCCAATAAGGGAGAAGAACGCTCAGAAAGGTTGGATGTCTTAAAGTCACACAGCATTTTAATGGAAGAGTCTGGATTCAATTCATCGTGATTGCATTTCTCTTTGTTACAGCACTTTACCTATCTTTCTTTATGTCCATCTTCAACTTAGAGTCCAGGTTATTATTTGATTTTCTTGGTAGTTCACAGGACTTATAGCAGCATTGGCCCTGTTGTGTACTTGACACTACTGACCCTTATGTCTATAAATGACTAAGGTGATATCATATGGGGTGGAGAGATACACTTCTGTTGGTAAAGCACTTGCTATACAAGCAGGAGAACCAGAGTTACATTCCCAGAACCCACAAAAAAATCAGTTCTAATAGCAGGCACTTGTGATCCGAGTGCGGGGAAGAGGAGCCAGGGTGAGTCCTGAGGCTAGCTTCTCACTTAGTCTAGCCCATTAAATGAATCCCCAGGCCGGTGAGAAATGTCTCAAAAAAACTAGGTGGAGAACAACTGACTAACACACCTTTGGTTTACTTGGGGCCTATAGGTACACAAAGAGAGAAAGACAGAGAGAGGCAGAGAGGCAGAGACAAAGACAGACAGAGACACACAGAGAGAGAAAGACAGAAAGACATATATAATAATTTTTTTTTTTGGTTCTTTTTTTCGGAGCTGGGGATCGAACCCAGGGCCTTGCGCTTCCTAGGCAAGCGCTCTACCACTGAGCTAAATCCCCAACCCCTATAATAATTTTTAAAAGGTTCTCAAATAATGTAGCGAATACTGAAAAATCTTGTGCTTGGGTCACTCTTAAATCAGAATTAAGAGAATTGATAAACCAACATGATAAATAAAATCTGAAACAACAATTTCCATTTTCCTTATTGACACATGTGCAACAACATTTTTAGGACAATAATTGATTCCTAGGGCCATTCCAGGCAAGTCAGCATACCCCAGGAATCCAGTGGTGTCTCCTGACGAGAGTAAATAAAGAGGCAGGTGGTAGATGGGGACGGAGGAGAAACTTTGTGATAGCTTTATGTATTGCTAGATCCCCATAACTAAAGCACCGGAAATGTGCCTGCCAAGAGCCTTCTCACTCAGTGTATATATCAGGCTATTAAAACAGACACAGGCCATGCCACTGCTCATATCAGCAGATGGGAATGACACAGGCACAATTACAAATATATCAACATTGCCAAGTCACAGAAAAGGAAACTACTATATGTAAGTGGTGGCGCATCTTTAAAACCTGGCAAGAATACATTGCTAGCAAGAGGGAACATATATCTAATGAAACTGTCAAAAAAAAAAAAAAAAAGGAACAAGAAGGCTGTGCACAAATGGTTTTCTAGACAAGGACAATGGGATCTGTGTGCAGAAAGTCTTGTAAACACACACACACACACACACACACACAGAGAGAGAGGGGGGGACAGAGAGAGAGAGAGAGAGGGACAGAGAGAGACAGAGAGAGGGGGGGGAGGGAGAGAAGCATCATATAATGGAAACATCTTAACATCCCTGTGGAGATACAAGTATTTGTTATAAATGTCTTTAAGCTTTTCTTATGTGAGGTCTGTTCCACACAGAAGTAATGTCAAAGTATCCCAAGACACTGGGCTATGTGTGCCTGTTCCCTAAGAACACAGTGGGAATGGGGTGACTCACAAGGAACACAGTGGGAAAGGGGTGACTCATTCCCCTTTGGGGGAGCAGGCAGTTGGAGGAGCTGTAGGACATGAGAAGACCCAGAAGGTGCTGTGAAGAGCAGAGACAAAAGGCATCTTCTATGAGGAATGGAAACATTCAAATCCCACGGGGATAACTCCAGATGCTTTCTATGTCCCATCTCCCTTTGCTTCCATGCTGTAACCACTAATAGAAAGCTTTTAACAAGCGGGAACTTCACAGAGAGACTCAGCCACCTAGGCATTGTTAAAACTGGTCCCTTTCTGGATGAACCCGTTTTTTGAAACCATAAATGTTAACTGGTAATGCATGGTAATTTAGTATGACATCTTTACCTCCCTCCCCCAGGCCACCCCCTCACATCCCCAAAGGCTTTGTTTATTCATTTACATACAAGCTGGTCATTTGGAAAAACCACTAAGCTGGAATCCAGACAACCTAGGTTCTCATTTCAGCTTGGCCACTTACCGATCCATTGTTAACTTAGGAAAAGCGCCAACCTCTATGAGATCCACTGTCCCCTTTCCATTCGAATGGGAGATATGCTATTTAAGAAATATGAAACATAAGGCTGGCAAGATGACTTGTAGGTAAAGGTATTTGGTGGCAAGCCTCATCACCTAAGTTTGAGCCCTGGACCTAGACCTATGTGATGCAGAGCATTGGCTCCTGAAAGTTGTTTTCTGATCTCCTCTACATGTGGTACATACAGGCCAATACTCCAAACATAGATACACACAGGCAAATAAACGTACGTTTAAAACTACACTATTAAAAAATAAAATGAAACATGTAGGATCTGTAGGACTGCTTAAGATGGAGATGTCCATTGTTTTAGCAAACAAAGAGAGTATTTTATTTTAGTTTCTGGGGTTAAGTTTTGGTTTGCGGCTTCTTATCAAAACCACTTTGCACTATGGATGCAGGCATGGGATTTTGAACTTCTTGGAATTCTCCAGAATTTGCTATTATCACAGCTACTAGACCCCTGGGCTTAATAATGTTGGTTATTTGCACATTGCACTGTTCAGTTTCTCTCATTAGATTTCTTACGTTTCAGACAGGGTTTTGGTGTTCAGGCTAGTCTCCAACTCCCTTTGTAGAGCCAAAGCTTTCCAAGGAATCCTGACCCTCTTGCTTCCACCTCCGGAGTGCTAGGATTGCAGCCTTGACCCACCATGCCCGCCTTCAGATTTCTTTTTTCTTTTTTAATCTTCTCATTCTCTGGTTCTCACTACAAGGAGGGTGCTCGATACACTTAGCTAATTAAATGGGACTGGGTCTTAAAACCTAAGTTCAGAGTTATTCTTACAAGGGCGTGCCATCTGCTGGTTCCCTGGCGTATCTGTCACTAGGCTTGGAGCTGTTCCCCCACGACCTCCCTTTTCCTCTGCAGGTGCTTTTTTCCCTATCCAACCATAGCCAATTTTTATTTCCTCCAACCCTCTTCCACAGTCTGGGCAGTCTTAAAACCTGGCACAATGGAGTTTGCGTTTCGGAGCTCCCGAGTGACCAGAGCAACATAACTGAGCATGCTCAGTCGCGAAGAGCGGTTTTGGAACACAAACGCAGCGAGCCTTGAAGGAAGATTTTTCAAGGCTGCTGGTTTCAGGATTGGATACTACTTCCTCCAAGAATTCTATCAAGATGTTACAGCTCCTCCTACTCACCCGACCGCCACACTTTCTCCTTTTATCTCTGTGCCCAGTTTTGGAGCCAGCCTTCCTTAGATGCCCTGGCCAATCAAGAGACCACACATTGTTGCCTAAGAGACCCCGGATGCCAGCGACAGGATTTATAGGTGGTGATTGGACTGCTGGAAGCGGTGAGGTGGGGGCTGAAAGGAGTCAAAGAAAGCTGTCCTAATGCAACGATAGCAACCCCAGAACCAGAGGCTTGAAGAAGGAGGCCAGCTGCTGAGGTGAGCAGTGCTTAGAGCAGGAAAAAGATGGAGATTCTGAGAGAGCTCCCCAGCTCCCCAAAAGCTTGCCGGGGCTCCTGGGGATTAAAGTGCGCTGCAGTCTCAATGGCTGCTTCACACCACTGAAATTAACAACCAACAATTACTTGCAGGTCAAGCAGTAGCTTTAAAAACCATGCGTTACAGTGCTTATTTAGGTTTTAAATGTTTGAATATAGGGTGAATTCGCATTTAAACCTACCCGCCCTCTATTTCTGATACTGGGTGAGATTCCCTTTGTCTGGTGTACTGTGGGTGAATTGTGTGTTAGCAGAGAAACTCAATCCTAGTCTTTGTTGTAACCTCCAAATAAAACTCTGACAACCTTGAGTATTTCCTCTGTGACAGGATCATCATGTTCTGAGTTTCAGTGTGCAGTCCCACAAGGTTTAATCCTCAAGTTTCTACCATGACATTTTTCCTTCCATCGAATAACATTTATTGAGCAACTACTATGTATGACTGTGATTGGAATTTAAATGAGCAGTGCCAGAACACACGAGCCCCAAAGCTTCAGGGTCTCATGCCACCATCCCTACTGAGATCTGTACAGAGTACAGGAAAAGGGGTGGGGAGGGCTGAAATAGTTATATTGAGTTGACCCAGACTTCACGTTAGGAATCAGAATTCCAGTCCTTAGTGAGATGAGAAGGTTTTGAGTTGAAAAGTGACTTCACTGACTGATCATTTAGAAACAAACAAAACAACTGGGAGTGGCAGCACAGACACTGGGAGAGGTAGGTGTATCTTTGTTAGTTCAAAGCCAGCCTAGTCTACATAGCAAGTTCCAGGCCAAACAGGGATATGAGGCAGACTCTGTCCCAAAACAAAAACAAAATCGAGACAGAGGAAACAAACCTTAGGGCTTTGAATATCGAACCCTTGGTAGAATGTTTGTCCAGCACACATGAAGCCCAAGCCCAACTCTGCAGAAATCAGGTGTTGTCGAACAGCTGCAATCGAGAACTTGTGAGACACAGGCAAGAGGGTCAGAAGTTTCAGTTGTCCTTGACTACATAAGCAGGTCTGGGATAGATCCTTAGTAAAATTATTGTGTAATGGGGATGGCGTGAACCACGGCTCAGATGGTTTAGAAGGCCAAATCGGAAATATGTGACGATTGGGACCACTGCTTGGCTGTTGAACCTGAGTCTGGAACCATGTTGAAGACCCTGGGCCTTCTTTCTACAGTTGTATCCCAAGGAACATGAAACACAGTGACAGGCAGCCATAAAGGAAAGGAAGCCATAGGTACCTGCAGCTCGTATCTGAGGACAAGGATGAGGCAATAGCTGTTGTCTTGGTAGACAAGGTACCATTATTTCTAGTGTGTGTGTTGTGTGAAAATGTCAGTGTTTCAAATAGTAGCCAGTGGTCTGTTTGTGAACTTGTGTGTGCATACAAACTATGTACGCTGTTCATCTTCTGGGATTGAGGGAGGAGGGAAAAACCGGAAAAAGGATGATTACGGGAGAAAAACCGTAAAAGGGATGATCACATAAGACAGGTGAGACATCCCCACTGTCACGCTTCTTTATGAGTGACACCAAGAGCGCTGCCTGCTGGCTAAGCCCACCTTCTGGAAACCACAGCTGCTTCGAAGGAAACCTAATCTAAAGTGGTTTTCAGACCCAAGGAGCCAGGACAAGAAAACAGCGGGCACAGACCCTTAGGGCGCCTTTGAGAAAAGCTGCTTTGGCTTCATTCAGAAATGGAATGCACAAATGGCTTTCCAAACACACTGGGAAACAAGGGAGCATCTCAGTGTAATGCAGAAGTTGTTTTTTTTTTTTTTTGGTTCTTTTTTTCGGAGCTGGGGACCGGACCCAGGGCCTTGCGCTTCCTAGGCAAGCGCTCTACCACTGAGCTAAATCACCAACCCCAATGCAGAAGTTTTTAACCTGAGGGAAGCAGAATTTTAGTTTCCTGTGTATTTTTCTAGGAAGAGATGCATAGCTTTTATCCCAGAGTCTTTACGACTCTCAAAGATTTTTTTTTTAAACTAGATACTGTCTTAAAAGAAGAAGGGGGCTGGGCGCAGTGGCAAACTCCAGTAATCACAGCACAAGGAAGATTGAGGTGGTGGGATCTTGAGTTTGAGGGCAGCCTGGACTACGCTAAGTCCTTGTCTCAAAATAAAAGTAATAAAACAACAGGCAGTATATAATTTTACCTGGGCAGATATGAACTTGGGGACATAGCTTTGTATCTGTAGTTTGGCTGCTCTCACCTGTGTGTGTATCCCTGGCTGCTAATTAATGGTGCTGAAATGAAACCATTTCCTGTGCCTTTTGTAACCTAGCTAAAAACATGGTGACTTAGATAAACATTAGGAGCTGAGAAACTCCCAAAGGCTAATCTGAGCCCCTTCATACCAGGACGTCGGTAGCAGGAAGAAACTGTGGAAGGTGTTGACTATTGAACACTTCTCAACACTGTTCATGTAGAGAGTCGTCTCAGCCAGTTCTACTTGTGTGTGTAAACCCATCTTCAGAGAGGAGAGAGGGTGGAAACACTGAGGCAGGTACTGGTACTACTGTCCATTGTAAAATATCCCATCATGGTCCCCCAAAGTACAGGTTTTGGGCATTCAATATCTGATAAGTTCTAACAAAGACTGAAGGAGGTTACTAGTTACTCAGGCCATCCTCCCTTCAGCCACTATCGCAAGACTTTTCCTCTCTCACCACCTCCCAAGCATCATCTTCGAGATACACATACATAAGATTTAAAAAAAAAAACTGCACAAAATGGAGCTGGAGAGATGGCTCAGAAGTTAAGAGCACTGGCTATTCTCTCAGAGGACCCAGGTTCAATTCCCAGCATCCACATGATGGTGCACAATCATCTATGGCTCCAGTTCTGAATTCATCAGGCACCAAACACACATAAGGTACACATACATACATGCAGACAAAACATGCAAACACAAAAATAAATACATTTAAGAAATTTTTTAAAGGAATAGAAGAGAACTAGTATTTTTTTTAACTGCACAGGGTTGGGGATTTAGCTCAGTGGTAGAGCGCTTGCCTAGCAAGCACAAGGCCCTGGGTTCGGTCCCCAGCTCCGAAAAAAAAAACAAAACTGCACGAGGTTTAAAAAACAGATGCAACTAGACACAGCATCTAGCTAACAAATGCAGAAGAGGAAAGGGTGTGTAGCTCCTGGGGGGCAGCATTGCAGTCTGCTCAGGTGACTAATGCAGAAAAGGATAAGCCATGGTCCGTCCATCACCCACCGCCTGTTGTCATGAGAGGGCTACTGATGGCCCCCAAAGGAAGACAGAAAGCAACAACTGGACACCTCTAAAATCAGTCAACCAACCCACACCATTTTCTTGTGGAAATTAAGCTACCTTGATCAAAAGTAGGCAGATTGTATACAAGATCATCTAAACTGGCAGAATTCTCCCCAATAAGCACGTCTGTCCATCTCCAAAGCCATGGCCTTGACCACTACATGTCTGCTCCTTGAGTATGTCTTAGGATGACTCTAAGACCAGAGGAGAAGAGTTAATGACACAAAGACAAAAAGTAGATGTTTATTTTGAGACAGGATCTCACTGTACAGCCAGGGCTGGCCTCAAAATCTCTGTGAAGACCAATATGACCTTAAATTCAAAGAGGCTCACCTACCTCTGACTCCCAAATGTTAGGGTGAAGGGTGTTATGTTGCACTGTGACCCTCACAATTTGAAGCTCTTCTCTTTCTGGCCAGCAAACTATATTCTGGGCTAAGGATGCCTCTGAGCTTCCCCTGTGAGCCCGGGGTTCCATTCCTCTTCCTCTCACAGTGATCCTGGATAGGCTGTGTAACCTCAGTAAGCCTCACTTTCTCTAGTGGTCTAAGGAACTGAACCACAACCTTACCACCAGCTCATTGTACACCTGTGCTGATCAGACATCTAAAGTCTTTGACATAAACAAAGCCCTCCGTAAATAATCTACCCACCCGTACCTTCCCTCAACATACAAAAACAAACAAAAACCCCATTAACTTTATTTGGTTCTCAGAAGATTCAATGATTCATTTCTCCTGATAGGTGTAGTCTTTCTTATGGAAAAACACCAGTTCATTTCATGATGGCATTTGCACCTCCCAAAAGCATCGATGGCCCAAAAATGCAGACAAAGATGAGTACCTGGACACCTCTAAACCATCAGCTTCTGAACGACCAGGTAAGTGGCCAGAGGTACTTTATCATTTGGGGGGAAAAAAGTAAAATTCTGATCATCAGAATGTGAGCAGGAATTGTTTAAGATGGCACAATCTATGAACAAAAGACAAAAGGTTTATTTAAAAACAACAACTTTATTTGTATCTTTGCTATGCAGACAAGATTGAAAATAGATCAGAGTCCTGCCCAAGGGAAACGTTGTCATTCTTTCCCACACTGGATCCTTACTGGATCTCCTTGGAGCCAACAAAATTTGGGGAGGGGAGGAAAGATGTCCAGAAGGGATTTTTCCTGCCCCACCCGAATCTCCCAGTTTCTGGATAAAACTGAGGTCACTTAATGAATTCATTTCAGCCACGTACTCACAAGACTGATGTTCTCCCAAGAAGCCTTCCCAGCTGACTTCTGGTGAGACACATGTAAAATACCCCTGATAAAGGATTGAAGCATGTGGCTGGGGGAGGGGGTGAGAATGGCAGCCCTCTAGGGTATTCTATCCCTGCTTCTAGGAACTGCAGAACTCTGATCTGGGGTCCCTGAACCCCAGGACCACACCTACCTGGCAATAAAACAACCAGTTTCAGTGTCTAAAACCAACCTCACTATCTTCCTCCAGGTGGAAAGCCCCACTTCGTACCATCACGAGGTGCTTTATCATTTGGGTCCATGTTAGGAGTATCTATCTGCAGCCCTTTGCCTTCATGTCCCATGTTCTCTCAGTCTGTGAGTCTTCTTTCTAGATCTCATCTGCCCAGCTGCATGTTCTCAGTTCACAGCCTTACCACCACCCCTTGCCAGGCACCGTACAGAAAATCTCCCCTTTCCCTGTCAGGTGTGGGACTTGATTCCTCACCATAATTTACAGTGAGTCTGTTGCTGGTGGAACAAACGACAGTACTATTCCGTCACAGTAAAGGACACGAGAATCTGGGCAGGGACCTAGAACTTCCCCTCACAGCAGAGCTGTCGGGGTGAGCATTCTGCATCAAGCGTAACCACTGGTTCTCCTGGTCAGTCTTGACCCGCTGAGTGACACATATCACCCAGATGAATGCCCAGCACAGGATGGGTTTCCTGGCCGCTGAAGCACAGAGAACCCTACTACTCACAGTGAGCAGCAAAGGCAAACTCCTCTTCCCTCTAGGCTGCCTTCCTGCATTGGAACTTGGGAAACAGGTCCAAGAATTCTCAGGGCTGTGGCTTCTCAGCATGCCCAGACTCTTAGAATCCAGAAATTCGTGGAGGAACATCCATCTGCACACCATTCCCAACATGTTCTCTGGGTCTGAGACTCCTCTCTCTAGTACTAGTCAGCCCAGCTCCATGTTCTCGGTTCACATCCTCACCACCACCTTTTGCCGGGCACAGTTCCATAACATCCTGGATCTTATCATCGCCTCTCACCCATTCTAGTAAGGCTCCAGAAAGGTCTTTCTGAAGTACCAATCTTACTAGGTGAAGCTGAAAATGGAGTCTACTCCAAAGAGCACGTTCCAACCCCGCCACACATACACATCCTCGAGGTCCCTTCAGGCCCTGGCACCCAGCTAACCTCCCAGACCCCTGCTGCTACTCCCTAGCAGCTGAGGCCAGCCAGGTGAAGTTCACAGCGCCATAGCTCCTGCCCATCACCTGTGAGTCACTTCACTATCCCCTCAGCAGCACCACCACTTCCTGTCTCCTTTTCTCTCTCAGTGTTGTTGCTGGCTCTCCCATTCAGCTTTAGCCCATCAAGACTAACATACTCTTCTCCAAGTCTCTCAGAATACACAAGTCTGGATGTGGCTTCCAGAACACAAGTCCAGTCATCCCACCATTCTCTCTCTCTCTCTCTCTCTCTGTGTGTGTGTGTGTGTGTGTGTGTGTGTGTGTGTGTGTGTGTGTGTGTGTGTACACATGTGCATGCATGGGTATGGTGACCAAGGGACAACTTCAGCTCTTATGCCTCAGGTGTGATCTACCTAGATTTTTGAGACAGGGTCTCTCGTGTGCTTACATCTCACCAAAGAGACACTGTGGGCTATCCAGTGAGCTCCAGGGATCTGCTTGTCTCTGATTCTCCAGCACTGACGCACCACAACCCTTGGTGTTTTAGTGGGAGTTCTGGGGGATGTAATTGAGGTCCTTGTATTTGGCAAGTATTTCACCTACTGGGCCCATTCATTGACTTTTATCTTTGGGCCTTCCAGCTCCTTCCTTGGCTGGAGGTAGACTGTGGCTGCTGTAATCCTAAGTATTGATCCCCTTTGCAAAGCTCATAGTCAAACCTGGCTCATCTTAGAA
Source organism: Rattus rattus (assembly GCF_011064425.1). Taxonomy (NCBI): domain Eukaryota; kingdom Metazoa; phylum Chordata; class Mammalia; order Rodentia; family Muridae; genus Rattus; species Rattus rattus. The sequence continues at coordinate 59,158,521 of NC_046165.1, read as the reverse complement.
CTAGAAACGTTCTCCTACTCTGATGTGCTACAGGAGTAAGAGGTGTGTGTGTGTGTGTGTGTGTGTGTGTGTGTGTGTGTGTGTGTGTGTGTGTTTAAGAGACTGGAATCCTGAGAAATAAAATGGGGAGAAGCTATAAAAGAAAAAGATGCAGAAATGACATAAGGGGTTGGTGGAAGAAAGGAGGACTCAGGAACAAAAGGACAGGCAGAGGCAGATGGAGCCTGGCCTTACAGCGACAAAGGAACGTATGGAAATCTTTTCCTTTCAGCACAACAACTATTTCTTGAGCACCTGTTGTGATGCTCACAGCTCCCCAACAGTTTATATAACAGCTTATTCCTCTAACTTCAGTGTCAGATTTGGAAATCTGTTTTCTCATTGAATTGTGAAGGTTTTACACATGTGTGAGAAAGTGACTTGAGTTGAAATACGAAGTTGTTTAATGTCTCGATTTTCAGGAAATTTCCAAGAACAGTCATGATCAATTTGGCCACTGTGAAAAAAAAACAACAAAACAAACAAACAAACAAACAAAAAATAATAAAACATTATCTTAAGCTAGACATGGTGGCACATGCCTTTAATCCCAGATCTCAGAGGCAGGAGGATGTCTGTGAGTTCAAGGTCACCCTGGAATACAGAATGAGTTCCAGGCCAGCTAAGGCTGCATACAAGACTCTGTTCTCTCTCTCTCTTTTTTTTTTTTTTTCCTTCTAATTGGTGGCTGGGGAAATGGCGCCACAGTTAAGAGCACATTAGAGCTTCAGGAGTTAACCCTAAAGAAGGGGGGAGAAGGTGTCATGGCTGTTCTTGATTGTCAGTTTGAGGACAGAGCAGAAGGAAGCTTGCTCTCTGCCTGCTTGCTCTCAATGGCAAGTCTGTTCCTTCACTGGCAATAGAGCCTACTTCTTCAAGACCAGCTGAGACAGACATCCAGCCTCACAGACTGAACAACTCCTGGATTCTTGGATCTTCCTTTGCTGGACAGCCATGGCTGGACTAGCTGGACCACAGCCTGTAAGCCACTCTAATAAATACCATATAGGTGTGTAAGTTTTGTTCCTCTAGAGAACTCTGACTAAGGTATAGGTTTGTGGCCAAGGATGACTGCAGTGCAGTCTCTGTGACATCTCTACTGGCCTCACAGGGTACCAGCTGTTAGGTTTCCTCAGAGACATCTCATAACTCAGCAAAGAGGCCTGGCCTTTAGAGTTGACACTACCCTTCAGTGGCCAGCTGCTCTCCCCTCCAAGGTCATGACCTTGGCCTAAGGCAGCTCCACTGAGCTCCTGGCTGTCAACCAGCTGCCTCCCAATGGATACTAAATACATCCCCCAGTTCTAGAAAGGATCAATACAACATAGCAAACGTGGCATGACTTTTATCTTTGTTCTTTAATGGTTTTTGTCACATCTAATGATAATTTTTAGAGAAAATACTCACCATTCATAACTCCCAGATGCAAAAATATCATTTAGTTAGCTTCTTGTTTCAAATGAATTTTAGAAAACGTATATATACCATCATGAAATCCTTTGTAAAAATATGTATTTTACTTTTTGTGTGTGTGTGTGTGTGTGTGTGTGTGAGAGAGAGAGAGAGAGAGAGAGAGAGAGAGAGAGAGAGAGAGAGAGAGAGAGAGCTTATGAAGACCAGAAGAGGTCAGATTCCCTGGAGCTGGAGTTACAGACAGTTGTGCCCTACCCTACTTGAGTGTGGAAACTGAACCCTGGATTCCCTGCAAGAGCTGCACATGATCTTAACTACTGTGCCCCCTCTCTACAGCACCTATTCTCCTCTTTTGGGACAAGGTATCATGTAGGCCCAGCTGGCCTTGAACTCATTATGCTGCCATAAATAACCTTGTACTTCTAAGCCTCCTGAATTTACCCTCCTAGTCTAAGAGCTCTGAGCACCGTGTATGAGGAGCTGGAGGTTGAGCCCAGGGTAAGCATCTTGCACGCTAAGTAATGAGTCCACCAACTGAGCTACATCTCTACTCCTTCATTTTGTTTTTAACTTTTGTCTTCCCTCTGTTCTGTAGTAAAATGTGAAGTACATAATAACCAACTCGGGCTAAAAATAAGAGACTCGGGGTTTTAACTTCACAGCAGGTTTTCAGCAGAGAGACTGAATTCAAATTTAGATAACTTAAAAAAAAAAAAAAAAAGCATCGTCAAGGTAGGCAAATGCAGCAGATTACAGAGCAATTTGGGCCCCGAGGATTCCTAGGGGAGAGTGTTGTAATAGTACCTGTCCTGCCAGCCAGTGTTTTAATTAGAAGGCTCGCCTTCCCCTACACGCAAAGTTAGCCATGGGCAGGATGGGCAGGGTAATTGCCTGGACGCTAGCGATTATTTCTCTCTTGTGTTTGCATCCCAAAACATCATGTTGCTCGCCTTAAATATATATAATTTTAAAACATGAAAAGTGCACATTCCCACTTCTTTGGGGCCATGGAATCACGCACCACGCCGTGCCTGAGAAAAGCGTGTCCTGGGAGACAGTGCCTCTGTTGCCATCCATCGATCATAATTTAGGATTTCCAAAATAGCTCCCTCCTCTGCCGTAATGATGTCACACAAGGAAATATGTAATTTCAATGTCAACAGACTAAAATAACCAACCAAGGGATTTTGACTTAACAGCAGGTTGTGAGTAAACTGTGATATAAACAGACTGCAGCCGTCTGTGAGAGAAGAGCCATTTTAATATTTGCCATTTCAAAGAGATAGTCTGTTTTCCAGCTTCTTAAAAAAGAAGACCCTGACTGCACATCTTCGGCATAAAAATTCACTGTAATTCAGGGCACATAAGAGTACAAATCCAGCTGAGGACTGATGACTACAGAATGATTTGCCAAAATTATTTATTTAAATATAAACAGGCAGGTCTGGAGTGTGTGATCCTCCTGTATCAGCCTCCTGAGTAGCTGGATGGCAAGCCTGCACCACCAGGTCTGACTTAGTCAGACATTGTGTTTGTTGTAGCCTGCTGTGTGACAGAACCCACTGCCCACATCATTCCTTTTCTGATACCTTTCTGTGGACTGTCTTCCCCTCGAATACTGGTGCCCTTGGTTACCATGAACCACACCCATGGAGACCACCACGTGGTTATGACGTCAAGACCCAGTCTTCTTCCCACTGCCAGGTAGCACACTGGCAGAAGTTCCTTAAGAATTTAGGGCTGCAGGCTTGGTGGTATTCACCTCTAATCTCAGCACTCAGGGAGCTGAGTTAGGAGAAGGATCAGTTCCAGGCCATCTGGGCTACATGATAAGTACCAAGCAGTCAGGATGGAGAAGACCACGATTATAGTGAGAGACCAGGGCGGAGTTAAGCTGAACAGGAGTTTGATACCAGGGTCCTTTCCCTCCTTTTCTTTTTCCTCCCCTTCCTTCCTTCCTTTCTTCCTCTCCTTCCTTCCTTCCTTCCTTCCTTCCTTCCTTCCTTCCTTCCTTCCTTCCTTCTTCGCTTGTTTTTGTCTTTGGTCTCTTGTAAGCCAGGCTAGCCTTAAACTGTGTAGTAGAGGATATATTTGCATACATCCTCCTACCTCTGCTTTCTAAGTGTTGGGAGTTCAGGTGTGTGCCACCACGCTTGGCCTTTGGTCTTTTGTTAGCCCGCGTGTGCCTCAAACTTACTGTTTTTCTGCTTCTGTCTCCTGAGTGTGGGGACTTCAGTCCTGCACCACGGTAGTGGTTAGAATAGGCTTGGCCCCCATAGACTCCTGTATTTGAATCTTTGGCCCACAGGAAGTGACACCATTAGGAAGCGTGTCCTTGTTGGAATAGGTGTGGCTTTGTGGGAGATAGTGTGTCACTATGTAGGTGGGCTTTGAGATCCTGTGCTCAGGCTTTCCCCAGTGCGGAAGAGTCCCTCCATTGGTTCCCTGCAGAAGCCAGTCTTCCTCGTTGCCTTCAGATCAAGCTATAGAACTCTCGGGGTTGGGGTTTTAGCTCAGTGGTAGAACGCTTGCCTAGCAAGCACAAGGCTCTGGGTTCGGTCCCAAGCTCCAAAAGAAAGAGAGAGAGAGAGAGAGAGAGAGAGAGAGAGAGAGAGAGAGAGAGAGATAGAACTCTCAACTCCCCCAGCACCATATCTGCCTGGATGCTGCCATCCTTCCTTCCATGATGATAATGGACTGAACTTCTGAACCTGTAAGCCAGCGCCAATTAAATGTTGTCTCTTCTAAGCGTTGCCTTGGTCATGGTGTCTGTTCACAGCAGTAAAACCCTAACCTAGACAACCATGGTGCCAGCTAGACCCAATGACTTGTTATGTTTTTAAAAATCTGGACAAAGCAACTTTCATGAAAGTCCACATGTAGTATCTAAACTAAGGAAATTGAACAAAAATCTCTTTAGGGTTTTTTATTTAATATTTTTATGTATGTGTATATGTGTGCATGAGTATGTTCACATGAGTGCAGTGCCTACAGAGTCCAGCAGGGGGTGTCAGATCACCTGGAATTGGAGTTACAGGTTGATATAAGTGTCCTAATGCTCTTAACCCCTGGGCCATCTCTCCAGCTCCTCCTTAGGATTTCTTTCAACCCTGAGCTCCTCTGACTTCAAAAACCTTTTCATTATTGTTGCTTGACCAGAAGTGTCATAGAGAATCTATAACAGAACCTGTTCTTGCTGGTTCCGGGGAACATGTAAGAGAAAGAGGTCTCAGGTATATGGGAAGGTAAAATGAACAAGAGCTACGAGAGGCAAAACCAGACACTGTCAACCTGGCATGGTGGTACATGTCTGTAACTCCAGAACATAAGAGGCAGAGGCAAGAGGATCTCTGTGAGTTTGAGGCCAGCCTGGTCTACATAGTGAATTCTAGGTTAGCCAGGGCCACATAGAGAGACCCTGTCTCAAAAAAAAAAAATAACAACAACAAAAACAAAAACAAACAAACAAACAAAAACAAAAAAACCCCAGACACTCTTTAGTCCCTGTGGAGCTTGAGTAGAGCAGAAAGGGAGGGACCCTGTGCATCTGATTGCATTGGCGCTGGTGGCTTGGCTTGGGAGGAGGTATTGGAAGAGAAAGAGCTCCAGAAACATTTGGATCCAGATTTAGTTTTCTCTTTTCTGTGTTTTCTACTTTCTCTTCAATTTGCATGCATAATCCTGAGTTTATCTGTTGCCATTACTATAGGGCCATAACATCTCAGTGGCAGTGAGTGGGGCGGGAGGATGCAAGTGTCATTTTCCTTCTTTAGTATGGAAAAAGCTTCTGCATGAGATAGATGGGATCCCTCGCACAGGAGAGTGTGAGGACCTCTCATGGCTCTTGTTGAAGCCGGTATTCCAGCCCCCATTTCAATATGCCTTCGGCAACTGGAGTGTGAGTGATGAGAAAGAAAGGGAAGATGAGCCTCTGGCAGCATGAAGCCAGCCTCTCAACCTCCTCAGCCAGGAGAGTGCAAGATCTGCACAGCCTCGCCTTCCCTTGTCCCTGCAGAGCTGCACGAGAGCTGTGACTCTGATCCCCACTTGAAAGCTGACAGAGGGGATCTGTGTTGGCGCTGCAGAGACAGTCACATATGTTCATTATCCTCTCCTCCTCCTCTCTTCATAACCCTTCCTCTGCCAAATATACCCACGTTGGCCTTCTCTTCACTTGCTCAAATCCACATATGCTCTGGGGCTCAGAAAAACACCAACATGTACATTAGCTAACACTATTGCAACACCCAGAAGGCCAGCAATTCCTACAGTGATATGCTAACACTGTATTGCAACACCCAGAAGGCCATCAGTTCTTACCATGACATGCTATACCAGCACTCTGCTTGAATGTGTCAAATGAGGCAGACATGGTTTCTGTCCAATATAATGTATAAGAACAGATCTGTGCAGACACAAAGAAGCAAGCCCAGAGGTACACATACAGAAATGACTAATTCTATAATTAGTAAGGCCTTGGATGTCTGTGTGTATCAGTATACACTGAAGGGCAAAAGCCAAAAGCAGAGCTGGAAAGATGCTCAGTCAGTAAACTGCTTGCTTAGCAAGCATGAGGACCTGAGCTTGATGCCCAGAACCTGCAAAAAAGCTCAACACAGTGGCATGCATTTGTATCTCAGTGTCTGGGAGGCAGAGACAAGGGGATACCTAGGGTTTGCTGGCCAGCCAGGTCAGCCAGCCTAGCCAAATTGATGAGTTCAGGTTCAGTGAGAGGCTCTGTCTCAAAAAATAAGTTGGGAGAGATTATGGAAGATAACTGATATTGTTGATCTTTGGCCTCTACACCCATGCTACACACACACACACACACACACACACACACACACACACACACACACACGGGGGGGGCACTGCTCATTCATGCATTTTATACATTCTTGTGTGATTAACATTGAAAATTTCCAGGATCTCCATTTTCTTGCTTATCGGTGTTAGTTTATGACCCTTCAAATTTGAGACTTGAATATTCTTTACAATTCCTTCTCTTTCGCATTTCACTTCTCTTAAAGAACAATGTCCCCGTGAGTCATCATGGTGGTACATACTTGTAACCCCAGCACTTGGGAGACAGCGGCAGGAAAATCAAGCCCATTGGGCTTGCTTGGGCTAAGTAGTGAATTCCAGGCCAACCTGGACTACAGAGTCTAAGACACTGTCCAGAAGTAAAAATAAAAAGAACAGAAGGAGGATAAGAAGAAAGAAGAGAGGGTAGATTACTTCTTTCATATGAATTATTCCATATGCAAAAACTAAAAAGAGAAAGAGGCCTCATCTGGGTTAAAAGTAAGCAAAGTGGGCTGGTAGTGTAGTTCAGCAGTAGAGTGCTTGCCCAGGATGCACAGAGTCCTGGGTTTAATCCCAGCAGTGCATAAACCAGACATGTAATCCAAGCCCTTTGGAAGAAGAGACAGAAAGACCGGAAGTTCAAGGTCATCCTTGGCTTATGTAGAGAGTTCAAGTCATTTAATAAATAAGTGAAATTCCCTCTGGAGTGCAACGTGTCTCTTCCTACTCAGTTGGGATCATGAATACTTACTCATGGACCCTTTAGTGATGTCGCCTAGAATGGATGTTGTGAACCATGATGCACAAATGACCCTACTTTCTTTTATTTGCTATAGGTGTTTGAAGAACGAAGAGCTCTGCTTGGAAAATGGGTAATGAATTTAAAATATTACAAGGCTGGGGATATCTGGGCCTCAGAGCACTTGTCTAATATGTGCAAGGCCTTGGGTTCAGTCCTCAGTACTACGAGAGAGAGAGAGAGAGAGAGAGAGAGAGAGAGAGAGAGAGAGAGAGAGAGAGAGAGTGTGTCTGCATCATTGTGGCATATTATCTGTTTTAGTCTATCCAAGCAACTATCATGAAAATCAGGCCAAGGCTATTCAGCTAGTCTTTTTTTTTTTTTTTTTTTTAATTCTGGAGTTTGAAAGTCTCAAGATTAACATGGTAGTGATGAGTGTCTGGTGAGAGCAGCATCCTAAAATGGTGGAAAGGGGAAAGGGTTCTTTGGGACCTGGTTTGATCCTGTTGAGGGTTCTGCCTCCCAGAGGTCCTACCTATGCCCCACTCCACCCCCACCTCCCCATCCCTCACTCTGCAGGTTAGAATTTCATGTTGTTTTTAGTTTCTTGTTTAAATTTATTTTACACGTATGAGTGTTTTGCCAAGATGTGTATATATGTACCATTGGGGTCCCCGATGCCCATAGAGGCCAAAAAAGTGCATTGTATCCTCTGAAACTGGAGTTTAAATGGTTGTGAGCCACCATGTAGGTGCTGGGACAAAATCTGGGTCTGCTAAATCGTTTCTGTAGCCCTCACTGTTGTTGTCTGAGTCAGGGTCTCACTCTGTAACCCCTGGCTGGCCTGGCGCTCACTGGGTAAGAACATACTGACCTCAAATTTATATACCTTCAGGAATCTTACTATCTCAGCTCTATAAATCTCAGATTATAGGAGTGGCTATTCCCCCTAGATGAGGTTAAGGGGAGTCTTTAGAAGAGTTGAGATACCTGAGGAGGATGGGGGTTCTATAGGAAGACCAACAGAGTTGACTAACCTGGACTCTTGAGGTCTCCCAGACACTGAACCACCAACCAAAGAGTGAACATGGGCTGCACCTGGGCTCCCCACACACATGTAGCAGATGTGCAGCTTGGTCTTCATTCAGGCCCCAACTGGAGCAGGGGTTGTCCTGAACCTGCTGTCTGCCTTTGGATCCTGTTCCCTTGGCTGGGCCACCTTGTCTGGCCTTGGTGGCAGGAGGGTGTGCCTGATCCTACAATGTCTTAGTGTGTTGGGATGTGGGGTGGAGAGTGAGGGGATAGGGGATTAAGGGGGTGTGGGGTGGGAGGTTGCCCTGGGGAGAGCCTCCCCCTTCTTATAGGAGAGGGGAAGTGGGGGGTAGACTGAGAGCGACGACTGAAAGGAGAGGGTGGCTGGCTTTGGTATGAATAAATTAATTAATGAATGAACAAAAGATTTCAACATATGAACGCTCCAGAACATAAACATTAAGGCTGTAGCATTATCCTGGCGCCTATGGAATGCATACCTTAGGCAATGCTGGCCCTTTCCTGGGAAGCATGACTGATGATTTCCATTTAGATTCTACCTGGAAAACAGAACTCATCTCCTGTTTTAATGGCCATAATTTAATCAAAAGGAATGTTGAACAAATATCGAAAACAAAGACTCAGGAAGGGTTTGATGACGGTCCGTGGAGATGGAACTGGGCTAATGCCAACGTTCCTTGTACTTTGGAAGGAAGGGCTCCAACCCAGCCGGTATCCACACCCCTGAGGAATAAAGTAGGCATCTCACAGCCAGTTGAGTCTGATATCCAAGGAAGCATGATGATTCTGGGTTGTCTGAGGAAAAGCTGGAGCCGGGGATCAAGGCAAAGGTAGTTCTGACACGAACAGGAGGCAACACAGAGAGGAATATGTCTCTTCTTCCTCAGTTTCTCCCTTAGTGCCTCCCTCTTCACGGGCAGCATTTAGCAGAGAGCTAACTGTTAAGGAAGAGATATGGCTACGGAGGTCCAGCCTGCTGGACTCACAGAGTACAGAGGTATGGGCTTGGATCTAAGAGATGGTGTCTTAGTAACCATTGGATTCTCAGCATCCAGGCAGCACCCTTCTGTATACACTTGAACCTCCACATAAGAACACTAATGGCTTCACACTTTCGCTTAACAAGACACAGCTATCCTTCGTCACCAATGAGCAACTCTCATTTGTTCCTCTAACGAGGAGACAGAGTCCCAAAGGTCATTACCCATGACTGGATAATGTCGAATTATGTGTTTCTGGGCAACAAATTACTTGTTGAATTACTCTACAGTCTCAACTAACTATTTTCCACCACTCAGGAGAATTGAAAACATATGGACATACAAAAAACTCACACATTAGTGTTTATAGCAACAGTATTCAAAACAGTCGAAAGCACAGATAATCCACAGGTAAATGAATACACAAAATGTGCTGTGCTCATAGGATGAAGTTATTCATCGACAAGCTGAAAGTATTTCTGGCGTGTGCTATAACGTGGACAGACTCTGAAGGCATTGTGTGCTAAGTGAAACAAGCCAGGTACAAAGCCAAATATTGTACAGCTCCACTTTATATGAGGTGCTTAGAGTGGGCAAATTCATAAAGCTAGGAAATAGAGTAGAGGGGACAGGGGTCAGGGAGCTAGTGTTTGATGGGTCTGAGAAAGTTCCAGACACACGTCATAGTGATGGTTGCCCTGTAATGTGAGTCTATTTAAATGCCACTCTACACATACATGGTTAACATTGTGAATTTTATATTTATTTTATATTGATCAGGCATGGTTCTAAAAGCCTGTAATCTACCACTTGGGAGCAGAGGCAAGAGAATCAGAACAAGGCCAGCTTCAGGCTGCATACCAACATCCGGGCTAACCTGAGCTCGTGAGACTCTTGTTTTCACAAACCAATCCCCCCAGCCCTCCACCTCTCTCCCCCAAAGAAACTTAAAGTAGAATGTGATGCTTATCTATTCCTTTCCTCAAATCATTTTCTCTTTAATAATGGTAATTTTAATGGCAACTGTTTTAATAATGGGAATTTTTATGGGAATTCAAAAACGTATAAAGTAAGAGTGAAGTTGTTCGCTTCACAGTGGACGCTGCTGTGAGAGCCTCACCTACAATCCGAGGAGAGGGTGAGACTGGACTCCGAACACATGGACAGTAAGATGGCTTCATGGCTCACGGACTGGGATATTTGCTCACTGAGTCCCTGAAAGGTAGCAGATGACAGATAAAAAATGGGTTTAAGGGACCCTAGAGAACAGGGTACCATGTCTGTTTGTTGTTGTTGTTTTTAATTTGGGGTGGGGATAAAAATGTGCTGAGATTAGACAGTGGTGATGGCTTTGTGATCTCCTGGATATACTAAAATGCAATCTATTGTACACGTTTTTCCTTTGTGTGTGTGTGTGTGTGTGTGTGTGTGTGTGTGTGTGTGCACTGTGTGTGAGGTGCCTGTATAAGGGCACATGTGCCACAATGTTCTTGTGGAGGCCAGAGGACCACTTTGTGGACTCTGTTCTCCTTCTACCTTTGTGTAGATTCCTGAGATTAAACTCAGGTCACCGAATTTGTATGTACACCATGTTCCTTTAGCTGCTAGGCCACCTTACTTTTAAGGCAGGGTCTCTTACTAAGCCTGGAACTCATGAATTCAGCTAGACCCACTGGCCAGTGAGCCCCAAGGATTCCCTTGTCTCAGTGTCTCCAACCCTGGGATTGCAGGTGTGTGTCAGCACACCCAGCTTTTACATGGCTGCTGGGATCCAAATCCAGAGCTTTGGTTTGCAAGGCAAGCAAGCGCCTTACCAACTGAACGCTCTCTCTCTCTCTCTGCTCTCTCTCTCTCTCCCTCCCTCCCTCCCTCCTTCTCTCTCTCTCTCTCTCTCTCCTCCCTCCCCTCTCTCACTTCTCTCTGCTCTCTCTCCCTCCCTCCTCTCTCTCTCTCTCTCTAAAGTCTTAACATTTTTAGATATTTATTTTTAATTATGTGTACATGTGAGGGGCAGGGTATGTGCACTTGAGCGTCAGTACCCAGGGAGTCCAGAAAACCGAGTCAGATCCCTGGAGCTGGAGTTGCAGGTAGTTGTGAACCGTCTGACAAGGGTACTGGGAATCAAACTTAGGTCCTTTGCAAGAACAGTATTCTCTTAACACACCAGCCCCATAAATAATTTCATTTATGCTCATATATGTACACATAGTTCTGTTTAATATTTTGAATAACGACAAACAAAATAATGAGAAACTGAAGTCGTGTGTGTAAGTGCACTGTGTGGAATTACACTCTAGAAGCTGAGGCAGGAGGATTGTGAGTTCACGGGGCCGTCTGAGATACACAGTGAGACCCTCTCTTTTTAAAAAAAAAAATCCTCTGTAGGGCTAGGGAGATCACATCAGAAATGTGGGGATGGGAATTTGGGTCCCCAGAGCTCAGATAAATTCCAGGTAGGTTAGGTACCTGCCTGCAAGTCTAGCCTCTGAGGGAAGAGCCAAGGGGCCCCCGAGTAAGCTGTCTAGAAAGATGACCCTGGCTGTGAATTCTGCCTCTGGCCGGGCCCTGCCTCGATGTACAGAGTACTAGCCAGTGATTCCCAGCATCAATCTTGGACACATACCACACGGGTGGGGGAACCTCCCTATGCGTTCCAAGTGCTGGCCGTTCATCTTGAGATTGGTGAACCCTGACAGCCCCAGCTTCAGCAACTTGGAAAAGTAGCATGCAGTTACCAAGTATACCTCAAAGAACAGGGTCGTCCCAGAGTGAACCCCGATACCGTGTGACAGGAGACTGTGAGAACAACTCTAATGGCTCCCCAGCCTCACATGCGGGTCCCTCACTTTTGGGCTCCAGGGTTACTGGAGAATCGGTGCGAGAAATAAGCTAGGTTATTAAATTCCTGCGCAGTGAACTCTGCTTGGATTTTCTACTTTCCGGTCTGTCCTAACACTCTCTAAACTCCGAGGGAACATTTTCCCCTGCCGCTCAGTGTTCTGAGTCATGCCCCCACCTTGAATTGGTAGGGGTTCAAGGAATGCAAATTCATTTTCTATTAGCTTAAACATACACAATTAGAAAGGAATATCCCGGAGGCAAAAACACCTATCTGAGCCAAATGTAAATTACCCTGGACCTTCTTGATCAGGGAAACAAATGAAGAGCCCGTGTAATTATCTTTTTAATCTCCAGGGAGAGTGTTTCAGTGTTCTCTTTTATAGGTTTTTATGATTCTTATGTTCTTTTATATTCATTTAAAGTCACACTATAATTTGAGTTCATTCTCTTCTGTGGCATTCAGGAAATTTGGTGAGTCTCCCTGGCCTCATTCTCGTCTAGGCACAAACATGACAGCTTGGTGCTTTTAGAATTTTTTTTTTTGTATATCTTTTTTACATTGATTTACCACTTACATATTGTTTTTAAGATCGCTATGGCATTTTAGAATAAAATAATTGTCTTTTATATAATTACACACACATATATCCATATACATACACACACATATTATATGTATACATACACACACATACATACACACATATATGAAATCCTCACTCAATGTCCTACAATGTAAATATAATGACCTCTAATGTATAAATGAGGACAATCTGAATATTACAAACAATAGAAAATTGGGAGCAAGCCCTTGAGTATTTACTCCTGTACACAATCCAAACTCAGAATGTGTAAGCAAACTTTATGTGAGGTCTGGGAAACTAATCCAAGAGACGCTGGTTCTAATAGCTCTGAATCAATGTTTGCACGAAAGTAGAAAAAGTGGGACTTTTATAGACAAGTTCTAAAGTCATCACTAGGTAATTTAAATTATTTAAAGAAAGGTTCCTTTGAAATTGGAAAGGAGCGTGAGGGCCAGAAGGGCAAAGTCTAAGTGGTATTTCTCATATCTGTGTACCAAGAAAAGTGAATTTGCATGCTTACTGTGAAGGAAAGTTTTAACTGTCAACTTGCACAAACTAGACTCATTTGAGAAGGGAGTCTCAGTTGAGAAACTGAGGCTAGGTTGGCCTAAGGGCATGTCTGTGGGGGATTGTCCTGTAGGTAGTATCATTTCTTGCACATAAGCATTTGAACTATGTCAGACAGGAGAAGGTTATCTGAGAGCAATCAAAGAGAATTCATTTCTCTTTGTTCTATATACACATTTTATTTTTTTTAATTTTTTTTTTTCGGAGCTGGGGACCGAGCCCAGGGCCTTGAGCTTGCTAGGCAAGCGCTCTACCACTGAGCTAAATCCCCAACCTATTTATTTATTTATTTATTTATTTATTTATTTATTTATTTATTTATTTATTTATACTTTCCTAGGGTCATGTCTGTTACTCTGATAAAACACCTCAACAAAAAGCAGTTAATGGGAGAAAGAGCTCACTTGGGTCCACAGTTCCAATTATAGTCCACCAAAGTAGGGACATCCAAGCAGTAACCTAAAATAGCTAGTCACATCTGTAGTCAAGAGCAGAGAGAAATAAGTGCATAATGCACATTTGTGCTCAGCTTTGTCTTTGCGTTTGGGGAGTGCAGGATCTCCTGCCTATGGAATGGCACCTCCCATAGTAGGCTGGATCATTCCACAACAATTAACATAATCAAGACAATCTTCCCAAAGGCCAACGTGATCTAGACAATGAGACACCCTGCTCAGGTGGTTCTAGATTGTGTCAGATTGACACTAACCGTTTCAGATACACTGAAGATCTAGGTCAGATGCACTTCTGAAGCTGCAGTTTAGTCGCGTGCACTGAAAGGTGAAAAAAGGAGACACAGGTAATGAAATGTGGAATTCACTGAGCTGAGACAGAAACAAATGCATGCTGTGCATTAGACATAACTTACTATCCTCACTTTCTGTGCCACTCTCTTCCCTATAGTTGAACACAGTACCTATGAGACTCTCTTGTTCTGTTTCCTCAGTTTGACAAATGGACAGACTCTCAAAGGAGAAGAATTCTTACAGGCCTGCTAGAGCGCTGCTCCCTGTCCCAGCAGAAGTTCTGTTGTCGAAAGCTGCAGGAAAAAATTCCAGCAGAGGCCCTGGACTTTACTACCAAGCTTCCGAGGGTGTTGTCTGTCTACATCTTTTCCTTCCTGGATCCCCGGAGCCTTTGCCGTTGTGCACAGGTAACCGCAGTGGCACTTGGAGGTCAGTTGGGACAGCCTTAGGAAACTCTGAAAGGGGAATAGCCTAAAGATGAACCCACATGCCTGTGCATAAAGCCAAGCAATAGATTTTGTTCTGCAGTTTGAGTAATCCTTGACCTTTTATTTTTGGTAGGTCTAACTTTGTAGGATCAAAGGAAAACTACTAGTAGGTTGTGTGTGTGTGTGTGTGTGTGTGTGTGTGTGTGTGTGTGTGTGTGTGTTCTCAGCAGGACAGCATTGCCACTTCCCACACAGCTACAATAACACCCTAGAACAGTCAGCGGTTCCTAACCTTCCCAATGTTGTAACTCTTTAATACAGTTCCTTATGTTGTGGTGATCCCCAACCATAGAATTATTTTCCTTGCTACTTCAATTTGCTACTGTTATGAATCATAATGTAAATATCGGTGTGCTCCAATGGCCTTAGGTGACCTCTGTGAAACAGGTCATTTGACTTCCTAAACAGGTCATGACCTACATGCTGCAAACTGCTGCCCCAGACTATGCAGTGCGGGGCACCTGTAAATAGAAAAGCTCAAAAGAGGGTGTTTATGAGATATATACAGAGGATGACAGTGAAAGGTATCTATGCCAAGCTGCATACCTACCTGTGAACTCAGCACTTGGATAGCTAAGGCTAACCATTGTTAGTTCAGGACTACCCTGGGCTACAAATAAAACCTTGTCTCACAAAAAAAAAAAAAAAAATCAGAAAGAAATATAGGTAGATCTGAGTGTGCCCGTATACCGTCAGGGGATTGGGGACAAAAGGAGGCTAGTATTTCTCACGAGTAATTTTTACTGTATTAAACTAAAGGTAAGGGGCTAGAGAGATGGCTCAGCAGTTAGGAGCGTGTGCTGCTCTTGCAGAGGATCCAGGTTCAGTTCTCAGCACCTATGTGATAGCTCACAACTGTCTACAATTCTAGCTCCAGGGAATCTGACTCCATATTGTAGACTGTATGCCTATACATACACACAGGCAAATGCTCATATACATAAGAGTAAAAATAAACATTTCAAAAATCATAAAAATCACACTGGACTTAAATTAAGATATAAACCTGTAAAGCAGGTTTGGTGGGGCGTGCCTTAATTCCAGCACACCGCAGGAGAGTCAGAAGTGTTAAGTTACTGAGCTGAGCCTTCAAGGAAAACAACAGATGACAGACATTGTCCCACAAAGCAGCTCCAGAAGTGGAGGAAATGAGTTTGGGAACTGAGTAGGCTCCTTTGTTTTCCCAGGTGAGCTGGTACTGGAAGAGCTTGGCTGAGCTGGACCAGCTCTGGATGCTCAAGTGCCTGCGTTTTAACTGGTACATCAGCTTCTCCCCAACGCCCTTTGAGCAGGGTGTCTGGAAAAAGCACTACATTCAGATGGTGAGAGAACTTCACGTCACCAAGCCCAAGGCAAGTTTGAGACAGAAAGCAGCACGCTAAGAAACTGGCAGCCGTAGCAAATACTAGAACTGTGAGTTCGTCGTCCAGCTTGAAATGTAGGAAAGGTCAAAGGACATACCCTGTGAATTTAAGCTTCTCTTCTGAGGCTTCACAGACCTCCTCAGGATAGTTATGTTACCAAGAGCTCTTGCCCGATGCCCTCCGATCACAGAAATGTTTAGAAGTGAGGACTTTGGGTACTTCTCTCTGTATCTCCACCCCTAATTTCTTTGCCTCTCCCCCAGACACCTTACAGCTCTGACGTGGGAATTCTGCATCGCGTTCAGTTATGGTCCATTAGAATTGACACATTCATATTTGCTATGATTCTATAAGATGCTGAAGTGTGTTGGTTGGTCAGTCAGTGGGTTAATTAGTTCACTGATTGAGATGATGTCTCCTTGTGTAGCCTAGACTGGTTTTGACCCCAAGAGCCTCCTGCCTCAGCATTAGGGATGCTGTTACTATGGATACATACCACCATGCTTGGCTGTTAATTTATTTATCCACTGGTATGGATGTTCCACACTAGGGCCTCATGTAAGCATTTGCATCATGGCCTGAGTTTCCATCTTCAGCGCCTATATTTTAAAAAGCCAGAAGTAGTTTAACATAATTGTAAGCCCAGGACTGTGGAGATGGGGAGAGGAGGAACTCTGAGGCTCACTGGACAGCTAACTGGGATAAATGGGAGAGCCCCAAGTCCTACTGAGAGACCCTGACTCCAAAGTTTA
The DNA here is from genome assembly GCF_011064425.1 of Rattus rattus. Lineage (NCBI taxonomy): Eukaryota > Metazoa > Chordata > Mammalia > Rodentia > Muridae > Rattus > Rattus rattus. The sequence continues at coordinate 59,142,149 of NC_046165.1, read as the reverse complement.
ACTCTGTCCTCCACAATAATAGTCACATATGTGTGCATATACACATGTGCACATATATATATATACACACACACAAATGCACACACACACACAATCATTTGATATGAGCATTCACAGGATCAAAGAAGAGATACGAGATCATTTTAATACAGACACTCAAACAGGTCATGTAACAAAGTTCAGCATCCATTCATGATGACAGGACTCCTGAAAGACTTCATTCAGGCTGGAAATACAGCTCAGCAGTGGGTTGGACTAAATGCTTTCCTAGCATGCATCAGGCCCAGGGTTTAACCCCAGTGCTAGCACAGAAGGTTTCAAGTGGTAAGAGCAAAACCTGCTCACTTCATTGTTGCGGATTTCATTGTCGCCAGTGTGTGAGCATGCCAAGCACGTGGTGCCTTTCGGAATGATTTTTCTATATGTTACAATCGCTTATACTTAAATGCTCACCTTGGTTTTTTTAATGTCTTATTTGATTCCCCATAGTGTTGTGTTAATTTGCTTTCTTCGTTGCTCTGATGGGATACCTGGCAAAGGCAACTCAGAGAAGAAAGGTTTAGTTTTGGCTCCCAGTTCAAGGGCACATACAGCCATAATGGTGGGAAGTCACGGCTGAAGGATCTTGAGGTGGCTGGTCACATTGCTTCCTCAGCCAGGAAGCTGACATTGAAAGCTGGTACTTAGTTCACCGCCTCCTTCTAGTTCTGTCTGGAACCTCAGTGCCTAGAATGCTGCTGTCCCAGTTTGGGTGGGTCTTCTCAGTCTAGAAACTCCCTCACAGAAGGCGCCCAGAGGTTTGTTTCTTGAGTCTAGGTCCTGTCAAATTGACAGTTTCAACAAGGATTAAAGTTGAACTCCCCCCAGCAAAAAGACAAAGATTTCTTTCTAAATAAGGTTACAGAAATGAATGCCCATTCTAGGTGAGACCCGTATAACACACAGCATTTTGCAAATATTAAATGTCTTCTTAGTTGGCCACTGGGCTACAGTGATGAGTAATCTTGATTGCCAACTTGACATACAAGTTGGTTGGCCTGTTGTCGTATCTGGGAAGCATTGTCTTGGTTATGAACCTATATAGGAGGGCCCGGTCCACTGTGGGCAGTATTAACCCTAGGCAAGGTGGTTCTGAGCTGTAACTAAGCATGATCCTGCAAGCAAGCCAGCAAGCAGCATTCCTCCATGGTTTCTGCTTCGGGTCCTTTCCCTGACTTCCTTTGCTGATGGACTGTAACCTGTAAGACAAAGTAAGCCTTTCCCTCCCCTGGTCGCTCTTGATCATGGTGTTTATCAGAGCAGCAGCCAGCAATCTTGATACAACCATAGCCATTCGTTGAGTAAATATTTATCAAACACTGTCATGTGCTAGGTGTTAAGAGTACAGAGATACTAACCAAGAGTTCCACAGAACTGGGTCTGGTAGCCATGACTTACCCAAATAAACGCTATATTTGAAACACTTAATACTAAGGATAATCTTGGAGTAGAAATGAAGTCAACAAACAAGGAGCATCGCAAACAATGCATAACTACCTTGTTATGCTTGGGGAACTAGGAGGGTTGCTTCTCTCTGCTCCCTCCCTCCCTCCCTGCCTTATTTTTGGTGGTGATGCTGGGTTTGGAATATAAGACCCTAGCAAAGATTCTACCTCAGAGCTATACCCCAGTCCCAACTGGGGAAATTCTTGTTTTTTTTTTTTAACTCACATTTGAAGCAAGCCAATTTACTAAGCAAAGCTCCCCTAATCTCTTAATGAACAAAAATTGAGCTCTTAATGGCTTCCCAACATACCAGTACCACCTCCCTCAGGCTAAACCCACACTGAAAACACTTTATGAACTGAGTGTACAAAAGACTTCTAATTTTGGAAGTGGAATAAAATTATTCTCGGGGAGTTGCTTGACTTTGGATAATCGCCACAGCTGCAGTCCACCCCTCTTGAATGTGTTAGGCCATTAAGGGTAAGACCTAGGATTTGAATTTCGGATTCAAATTCTACTTATGTCCTTGTGGGTCAGTTAAGTCCTTTCTTCTGCCTTCGGCTTCTGCCTCTGTAAAATGGAGCAATGACGAGTTCTCTTGACTTCACTGTGAAGGGTGGACGTGGTGCTCATACTTGTAACTCCAGCACTTCAGGGGTTGGGAAGGACTGCAGTGTCTCTGGGACAGCCTGGGTCACAGGCTGAGAACCATCTTTCTAAACCAGTAGTAAGGTCGGTAATACAGCTCGGCTAGTAGAGAGTTTGCCTATAATCACAAAGTCCTAAACTCAGTCCCCAGCGCTAGGTACATCAGGCCTGGCGTGGTAGGCCTGCAGTCCCAGGAGGTGGAAGCAGGAAAATCAGGGGTTTGAGGTCACGTTGGGCTATACAGGGAGTTCGAGGTGCGCCTGGGCTACACGTGACCCGGTGTAAGTAAATGATAAATGAAGATGGAATAAGAGGGGTTGGGGATTTAGCTCAGTGGTAGAGCACTTGCCTAGCAAGCGCAAGGCCCTGGGTTCGGTCCTCAGCTCCGGGAAAAAAAAAAAAAAAAGATGGAATAAGAAAACGCAAAGAAACTTATACGCACATCCAAGTGCTCCTGGGACAGTGACTGTAACCCTCACCAGCATTGTCCTAGTGAGGAGGAGGATAATTGGGAAGGAGGTGAAGGTTCTCGTGTTCTTTGCCTACTGGTGTTGTTATTCCAGTACTCTGTGAGTTGAAGTAATTCATTTTCTTCCTCTAGACACCTCCAAAGGATGGATTCATAACTGCCGATGTTCAGCCCATCCCTGGCAGTTCTCCAGAGGAGAAGCAGTCCCCTTCCTTAGCTCTTCGGTCCTCCTCCTCTTTAAGAAAGAAGACTAACCCTGGGGAGAAAGAGCTTCCACCATGGCGATCGTCAGACAAGCATCCCACAGACATCATCCGCTTTAATTATCTAGACAACTGTGACCCAGAGCTCTTCAGGCTAGGGTGAGGAGCCCCCTGCCCCTCTCAGCCCATTTGTTTTTCAGAATAATTTATTGACACTTGAGTAGATGGGTGTGGGGGGGCGTGGAGCTAACTCACTGTGAACTACACAAGCTTTTCAATAGGCGGATGCGGACTGACCGTTCTTAAGAAGTTTGTCCTTTTCATCCTCATCTATCTGGTTCTTACAGCTCTAATGTCTCAGCAGTGCAAGCTCCTTAGTATTTTAAATACTGTGGCTACTGTGCATACATGCCACGGCACATGTGTGTGGATGTGTGTGGATGTCAGAGGGCAGCTTTTAGGAGTCCCTTCTCTGCTTCCACCTTGGGTTCAGGGAATCAAATTCAGATCATCAGGCAAGTATAGCAAGAGCTGTTACCCGCTGAGCCATCTGGCCAGCCCATCGTTTAGTGAATATATAGGTATATATTAGTGTGTGTGTGTGTGTGTGTGTGTGTGTGTGTGTGTGTGTGTGTGTGTGTGTGTGTGTGTGTTGGGGGAGGGTGGCTGTATATGTAGTAAAACACTACCAGTTGTTGAAATGAAATGGATACAGTATGGCTCCTCACTGCACTGTTCGTCTCTCAACTTGCCTGCCTTTAGGAGACTGCTTTGTTTGTGGAATTAGAGTCTCCTTTTGTAGCCCAGGCTTGTCTTGAACCTGTGCTCCTCCTGCCTCAGAACCCTGAGTGCTATGGTTATAAATGTGTGCCACCATGCCCGGCTTTCCTGTACATTTGAAATTTCTCTGAATTGACACTCTTCATCAAATTATAATTTGGTGGCTGTTCATTTTTCCTATGTGTGGCCAAGCTGGGTGGTGTGGCAAAGTCAGACAGACGATGCCAATTTATGGCAGTTAGGATTAAACACGGTCTGGAAATTAGCTTCCCGTCCTGCTCATTTGAAATAGAGTGAGTGGGGATGAGACGGGTACTCAGGGTCCAGAGTGCGTAGGTATCTCTTCCCAGAGCACATAAAGCATTGCATGCACACCAGAAACAGGACAGGCAGATGCAGGACAGAAGGAAGGCAGAAGTTAAAAATTAGCAAGAACTTGCTTTTGTTTGTTATCTTTTGTTTGTTTCCTTGTTTCATTTTTTGAGACAAAGTCTCACCCGGTAGCCTGAATAGGCCGTTCTAGAATGGCACCTTATAGGGCAGGCTGGGCTCAAACTCAACACAATTCTCTCGTTTCAAGTGTACAGGTGTGAGGTACCATCCTGTCATCTCAGGATGACAAAATAGCACTATAAATTATAAGACACACTAATTGGAAAGGCAAAAAAGCCAAAACCAAAACCAAACAAACAAACAAAAAAAATGTATCAACACTTTTGAGAGAGCCAATAGTCACCACTTTAGTTAAGTGATCAATGTTACCATCACTATGAAAATCCTGATCATCAACTATTCTGATAGAATATAAGACTTTTAAATACAAACATCTTGCCGAAAGTCTGACTGGAAACTAACCATTTGTCTGGCAGAACTTTCTATTTTTGTAAACGTATACGTAATGAAGAAACAAAGGGTACTATAAGGGGTTGGAGAGATGGCTCAGCAGTTAAGAGCACTGACTCTTCCAGAGGTCCTGAGTTCAAGTCCCAGCAACCACATGGTGGCTCACACCCATCTGTAATGGGATCTGATGCCCTCTTCTGGTGTGTCTGAAGACAGCTACAGTGTACTCATGTATGTTAAATAAACAATATATTTAAAAAAAGATACTATAAGGAAATAATGAAGAGGAGCTAACCTGTGCTAAGTTCTCTGGGATGTTTTAGAAGCTGGCTTCCAAAAAAAATCTGTGTATTGAGGAAAGAGGGTGAGGGAAAGCTCTAGGATCTTTAACCAAATGTAGCTTGAATCTAGAGAAGTTCCTAGTGGAATAGACAGAAGAGAGAGAGAGAGAAGTATGGAGCGAGGGAAAGAAAAAAGAAACAACAAAAGGCATTCTTAAAACAATTGCAGGAATTTGAGCATGGACTGTGTATTAAGTGATGTTAAATAATGTTTATTTCTTAAGACATAATGGTGCTAGCGTGACTGGGCAGACAAGTGTCTTCACCTTAGGAGCTGAGTGTTGACGTGTTAAGGAGGGGTGTGTCATTTCTGCAATTAAGCAAACAACTACCTCCACCATACCCAACCCTCTATCTGTGCAGGGTGCAGTGAAAGCCAAGAACAGCCAAGTGCTGTCAGTACCTACTTAAGGCTGGGACCCCTGCGCGAGTCTTCCAGCTCTTCTGCTTGACGCCTCCATTAGAACTGGGGAGACGTCTGGAAGATGAAGTGCCCAGTAATATTTGGGCAGATGCATGCTTTTTAAATAGAAAGTTTTTTTGGACAGATATTCAAATAGATGATAGAGAATAAAAGAGCAAAATTAACCCTTTTTTGGCTGTCATCAACTGTTGACCATAACCTGTCCAGAGTCATTTATTCCTTACCTATTCTGCCCCTCCCCTATCTGCTGCTGCTACTGCTGATTAAGACAGGATTGAGAATTTGAAGGTATTCCAAGCTAGCTTCAAATTCCCAATCCTCCTGCCTCAACCTTCCCAATGCTGAGACCACAAGTATTCGTCACAATGTCTGGATCCCCTTAATAATGGTAATGATAATGACAATGATAATAATAATGATAATAACAGTAATAATAATAATTAATAATAATAATAATAATAAATAGTGGTGGTGGTATTAGTAGTAGTAGTAGTAGTTGTTGTTGTTGTTAATTTGTTTGTATCTTTCAAGACAGGGTTTCTCTGTGTAGCCCTGACTGTACTGGAACTCACTCTGTAGACCAGGCTGGCCTTGAACTCATAAAGATCCACCTATCTCTGCTCTGCTGGGATTAAAAGTGTTTGCCACCACTGACAGGCTTCTAAATTATTTTTAAATAAATAACATCGTATTATTTCATATATGACTTACTTCATGTCATATACTTTAATTTGTATTCCTAAAAGATAAGGACCCTTTATAAAAATCATAGACAGGGGTTGGGGATTTAGCTCAGTGGTAGAGCGCTTGCCTAGCAAACGCAAGGCCCTGGGTTCGGTCCCCCAGCTCCGAAAAATAGAAAAAAGAAAAAAAAATCATAGACAGACACCATCTTCATCTAACTCAATGAATATCTCCTTAATACAATTAAGGATAACCATGTTCAGGGTTCCTTGAATGTCACACAGATGCTTAACTTCTTTATGAATGCTCTGTTTAACCAGGTTCCAGATAAGGTGTTGAATACATGTTGTGTTTGACTCATGCATCCATTTTTTTCTTTTCCTTAATTCATTTTTTAAATTCACTCTACATCCCAACTGCAATCCCCCAACAAACATATATTCATTCTTGATCTGAATTATAAGTTAGCCTTCTAGTCACTTCTTCTGTAGTGTCTCACCATCCCCTACCTCCCACCCTACACCCTATAACCCTACTCCCTGACTCCCCACCCCACACCCCCCACCCTACAACTGCCCTGCCCCCACCCACCCCGACCAACTGGCTCTTCCTCCGCCTTCTAGGCCCCACCCCTTCTTGCAGTTGGTTGCAAGAATCTGGTCATTTGCATGCTGGACTCTGAAGAGTGCCCTACCACTGAGCATCTTCTCATGTCCCCTGTCCTCTTTCCCCGGCCACACTAATAGTCAGAACTAGAAGACCTAGAATATATGAACAAAGACATGCACCTCCATTTCTGGTTCTTTCTGTATTGTTGGTAACCATGGAAGCGCATTACCTAGCTCCACTATTTTGGGCAAACTTATTCTATAAAGGGCCAGACGGGAGATATTTTAGACTTTGCAGGACATATGCTCTTTGGTACAACCGCTCAGCTCTGATAACATAGCCTGAAAGATGGCCTAAACAAGCCACACAAATCACTGTTTTCTGATACAACTTTGTGAACGAAATTTGGCTGGTCTTCCCTGTAGGCTGAGGATTAATGGCCCCTGCCTTCTTTTAGCATGTAGGATAGTCATGTGTGCTAGTAAACAAGTATTAGCACTAATACACATGATTATTGAAACAATTTCAGATTTCCTGGTCTGTCCTTTTATCTTTGGGAGATATCCTACTAAGAATATTCAGATAGTCTGGGCATGGTGGTGCATACCTTTAATCCCAATACTCAGAGGCAGAGGCAGGGAGAGGCAGAGCCAGGTGGATCTCTGTGAGTTTGAACTCAACCTGGTCTACATAGTGAGTTCCAGACCAACCAGGACTATATAAAATAGACCCTGTCAAAAACAAACGCCCACAAACAAACAAACAAAAACAAAAAAGAATATTCAGATAAATAATGGTGTTAAAAGCAAAGGAAAAACCTGCTTCATATATGGCAGTGCCACCAACTTTGTGGTCAAGATCAAACTTGTTTAATTTTGCTTTTTATTATTTCCTCTCTGTCATCTTCGCTCAGACTCTGGAGAACATTTTAGATGGTTCTAAAGTCAAGCATACAAAATGAGGTTATGTTTGGGGGAGTCTCGCTTTTGCCCCTAAGACTCCAGATTGTTTCTGATGGATTCACGTGAGAATCCTACCCGTTGTTAATGATTTTTCAAATTTTTTGTATCATTCTTCCATTTTAAAAAGTTCAAGGTGCTGGACATGGGTGCAAGCCTGTGATCCCAAAGCGTGGGAGGCAGAAACAGGGTGAGCAGCAGGAGTTAGGGTAGCCTGGTCGACACACAAGTTTCAGAAACAGCCAGCAAGGGTTATATCATAAGACCCTGCCTCAGAAACAAACAAACAAACATATTAATAACTAAAAAGTACATAAAAGGCTAATAATAAAATTTAACAAATAGAAAACCCAAGGAGTTGGGGATTTAGCTCAGAGAGCTTGCCTAGCAAGCGCAAGGCCCTGGGTTCAGTCCTCAGCTCCAGAAAAAAAAAAAAAAAAAAAAAAAAGTCCAGGAACTACTGTTCTTGCAAAGGACCTGAGTTCAGTTCCCAGCCCCATCCATGGCAGCCCCAAATGGCCTGTAACTCTAGTTCCAGGGGATCTGACGCCCTCTTCTGGCTCCCACAGGCACTGCATATACAAACATGTAGGCAAAACACTCATGCACATAAAATTAAAACAATGTTTGAAAGAGTATTGGCAAACAATAGACATGTTTTTAGATGTCTCCTGAGATGAATGATAGGTTTGCCTTTCTTTACCTGATTTTCATGTGTCATTGTATCCCGAGGCTCACTCTGGTTGCCTATAGAAACGTTCTGCTTTTCTTTTTACAGCTCATAGCCATCCACTGTGTTACTATGCAGGATTAGTTGAACAAGCTCTCTATAGACGGACATTCGATTCATTTCCAGTGGGGTGCAGGCAGTCTTTAAAAAATCACTGCACCAACAAGAGTCAACACAATGAAAAAATAACTATGTGGATTGCTAAAGACTTAAAATGATCCGTTATAATGTATCCTTTACTTTGCAATTTTGCAGAAGAAGAAAAAGAAAGGAAGTGACCCCAGACTTCAAGCAGCAGTTGCGAGATAAGAAAAATAAGCTTCAAGACAGAGCCAGGCTCAGGAAAGCACAGTCATTGGTAAGTCTGCTAACAGAACACTCCTCCTGTAATCAGGAAATTACCCTGATCCCTAATCCTATTTGTGAAATTGAATTTGTTGGCTAAATCAGAATCATCAAGTGGTTGTTTAAACCTTGGTCTCTGGGGCTGGAGGTGCTGCTCTGTTGCTGGAGTGATTGCTAGCACGAAGTTCTGGCTTCCATCCCCAGCACAGCCAAAAACTCTCAGAGACACCTGCCTGTAATCTCAGCCCTTGGGGAGATAGAGGCAGAAGAATTAGAAGTTCCGGGTTATCTTTGGCTACATAGCAAGCTCAAAGCTGACCTGGACTCAAAAAGAAATGAATAAATAAATGGATAAACTTATTCCAAAACACTGAGTTAATTTTTTTTGTCTCTAGTTTATATAGCAGGTAATCAGCAAGGTAATAATGTCAGTAACTGTATCTAGGGAACACAGTTAATTTGTAGCAGAGTTTCCCAGATTGTGATTTGAACCACAGGGGGTCCCTTTTATCAAATTATGAGAGGTTTGAGAGCAAAGTAAGAAGGATAGGGGTGGAATTAAAAAATGTATGTAATGTAATAATAACAGAGAGAAAAACCGAGAACACATTCCAAGAAAATTAATAAAGAATGGATATCAATTGGTGGGATAATCTGCACCCACTTGGGAGTAAATCTCTTCCACAGTTCTGATTGAGAACTTGTTACTTTCTGCTGAAATGTATTTTCAAGTGTTACATGAGAGAGAGAGAGAGAGAGAGAGAGAGAGAGAGAGAGAGAGAGAGAGAGAGAGAGATGAGCTTCTTAAAATAGAAATAGACCTGCTTGTGTGTTAGACCAGTTCTACTGCACTGGGGGAGGCTCCTTGTAGGTATGTATAGGCAGCAGTAACACTGTCCATGAATCTGCTGATTGCAAAAACCTAAGTAGAAATACAACAGCAACAGCAGACAGTATGAATCTTATCACATAGACCATTGCAAGACCTTCTGTTGTGGTTTGCCCTGAAGTTATCTGTATTTTGATGCTAATTCCATTGCCCCAAGGACAGCTGCCTAGTCAAGGACTCAGAACTCAGGTGACTTCACCAGAACCAATGAATTTGTAAAGTAGAGGTGAGGGGCAGGTACAGGATAGAAGGAGGCCTGTCATTGGAGGAGAAGGAAGGATGGGTGGGAGAGAAATTTGAAGGAAGAGGAAGAGACTAGGAGAGAGAGGAGGGAGAGAGAGGAGACAGAGAGAGGGGAGAAGCCATGGCAGGTGATGTTAAGACTCTGCTCTGTGTATTTACAGGTTGTTATCAATGTTCCTAAGGGATGGATGGTACCGGGCTTTGTACATTTAAGTGGGCAATTATATCTTACCAATTGGGTCAAAGATTATTGTGTTGTGTGTTCTTTTATGTGAGGGTTTGAGTGTAGGAAAGTGCGCGGCTGGGAGGTGTTTCCGCCAGATATCTAGCAGATATCCATGGGGCACCGAGGTGTAGACCCAGCGGGATAAAAGACAACCGTAATTTTTTATTAATATATTTTTACAACAACAACCTTCTACCTTATTTCCACCAGAATTTGTGTCAGATGCAGTGGCCCACAGGATTACTAGAGAGACACAGATAGAGAAGGAGAGAGGGGGAAGGAGGAAGGGGGGGAGGGAGGGAGGGAGGGAGGGAGAGAGAGAGAGAATATGAATATAAAGATAATAAGGGTTGGTGGCAATGTATGCTTAGAAATAATCAATGCAATTGAGTTGTTTCTCCAGCTTGAAAAGCACAAAAATCTATGACTTTGGACATTAGCCATCTATCAAACAGCAGAGTTTCTTAAAGTAGACTTTAGAATTCAGAAGTGGGGACTGGAGAAATACTCAGTGGTTAAGAGCACTGGCTACTACTCCAGAGGTCTTAGGTTCAATTCATAGTACCCACATGGAGGCTCATGCCTGTCTGTAACTCCAGTTCCAGGATATCTGACCCCCTCACACCAATGTACATAAAATAAAATTAAATAAATTATTTTTAAAAAGATGTAAAAGTAGAGGGCTGGAGATGTAACTTGGCATGTGGAGTATTTACCTCGCATGCATGAAGTCCTGGCTTCAATCCAGCACTACACAACTTGGTCATGGTGGCTCATACCTATAAACCCAGTACCAGGGTGATGAGGCAGGAGGATAACTTTATTTATTTATTTATTTTTTTTCCTGAGCTGGGGACCGAACCCAGGGCCTTGTGCTCGCTAGGCAAGTGCTCTACCGCTGAGCTAAATCCCCAACCAGGAGGATAACTTTAAGGTTATTCATGGCTACATAGCAAGTTTAAGGACAGCCTGGGTTAGGTGAGACCCCTGTACCCCCATCACCAAGGAAAACATTAAAAAGTGGTTAGGTACTGAGCATTGGTGGCACACACCTTTAATTCCAGCACCAGGAGACAGAGGCAGGTGAATCTCTGTGAGTCCAAGGCTAGCCTGGTCTACAGAGCAAGTTCCAGGACAGCCAAGGCTACACAAAGAAATTCTTGAAATGCAAAAGGAAAAGGAATGGTTATGTGTGCCGACACACCCTGTAATCCCAACATTGAGAAAGTTGAGGCATGAGAAGCATCCTCACAGGTTCCAGGCCAGCCAGAGCCAACTGCAAGACATTGCCTCAAAAGCATAGTTAAAAAAATGAATGAATGAGTAGATGAATGAATGGATGGATGAATGGATGGATGGATGAATGAATGAGTAGATGAATGAATGGATGGATGAATGAATGAATGAATGAGTAGATGAATGGATGGATGGATGAATGGATGAGTGGATGAATGGATGAGTGGTTAAATGGATGAATGGATGAATGAATGAGTGAGTGAATAAATGCAATAATCATGAAGAGGTTGTGCTAATTAGGGCTAACAGGGAAGACCAGATGAATTAGCAACCGAGGACAATTAGCAATTACTAAACGCATGATTATCATATCTACTTGTTTGGTTTTATAAGTACACTAATTATAATTACTATGTACATTTGGTAGTTTTGATAAAGAACACGGAGTATAATTAACCGATCCCCCAGAACCATGCTGTGGTCTTTGACTCATGCCTATGGTATGCTGGCCTTCGACAAGCTTGGCTGTTGAGGCTGCAATGTGGTAGCTCAGGACCCCTCTCCTACAGAGTGGCAGTTTGCCCTCACTGTAGGCTCCAGTCCTGGGAAAGGAAAAGCCATTACCTCACATGCATGAAGTCCTGGGTTCAATCCCAGCACTACATAACCTGGTCATGGTGGCTCACACCTTTAAACCCAGTCAGGGGAAGTCAGGCAGGAAGAGCAGAACTTCAAGGTTATCCTTGGCTATGTAGCAAGTTCAAGGTCAACCTGGGCTAAAGAAGACCCAGTGCCTGACCCCCCTCCCCAACTAGTGATAGTGAGGAGATGCTATGGGAGCCTGGAAAGGGGAGGGAACAGGCACTGAAAACATTATCCCTCATAAGGAAGGGGACTATTAGGACACATGTGAACGCATCCCAAGTGATTCCAAGGAGGGACTTTGATGGGAAATTCTAGGATTCTTTCAAGGTTTGCTGGGGAAGAGTAATGGGTTTGGGGAGGAATCAGTGCTAGCTGCACAAATAAAAGTGGTATGCCTCCCTCACCCAAGCAGAGGACTGCCAGGGACTACAGTAATCGGGGACTCGTGCCTGTCCTGTGGGAGAGGGACGTGTGATAGTTGGAGAAGGTAAAGCGTTGTTAGATGGAAAGATCTGGGAAGAAGAAAGCCCAGCCGCACTAGGACAGAGCACCACAAATGCTCTGTTGCTCTAGGGTCCCAGCTGCAGCTGGGGAGATCAGCTTCTCCTCTGCCTGTCACTCCTCAGAGCAAGTTGAGATAAGGCTCAGTCTAAGGAGAAACATCCCCAGGGCACCCACTTCTAATTCACACGTGGAACTGTGAGCGTGCACATTCCTGCTTAACAGCTATGAAGTCATTGGAAGCCGCTTTCTCTAGTGTTCTCTCTTCTACATGAGATTCCCAGGGGCTGCCTAGGGTGTAGCAGACTGCTAACATCTGTTAGAAGATGAGAATCCAGTTTAGATCTCGTTGGGGATGCTTTGAATTCTCCAAGATTTTCTGGGAACTTTTCATAGCAATGAAGAAATTCCCACCACTATTAGTTATGACGGTATCCATCCCAAAGAGAGCAAGTGAGAAGCAAAACATCGCAATGCCCTGTCTTTAAACTTCAAAGGTTTTCCAGTCTGGTATCAACACACACACACACACACACACACACACACACACACACACACACACACACATCTTGACAACTTGCCTCTAAATCCCATTTAGAGGAGGAGAGGCTGTCTCCCTGCAGGGAGGGTTTGGTGACTTTGTAGAGAGGAATGGGGCAGGAAGAGCATGGTGTTAGCAGCCACCACGATGCAGAGGGGAGGCCTAAGCCTACAGTGCTTGAGACCAGGGACAGGATCTGTGGTAAAGCCTCTTCAAATTCAAATAAGGGCTTACAAGTCTCCGAGCTCAAGAAAACAAAAGTCTTTTGAGAAGACACAAAAATACAGTTTGTGAGTACCGTAGATCCACAGATGGCATTATATATGCAGAGAGAGAGAATGGGAGAGAGAGAGAGAGAGAGAGAGAGAGAGAGAGAGAGAGAGAGAGAGAGAGAGAGAGAGAGAGAATATTTATCTTAACACATCCGTGTGTTTGGCCTGAATGTATGTTGGCGCCCCACATTATGCAGTGCCCACAGACGCCAGCAGAGGGTGTCAGGTCCTCTGGAACTGAAGTTGCAGGTGATTGTTAGCTGCTGTGTGGAGCTGGGACCCCCAACCTTGGTCCTCTGGCAGAGCAGCCAGTGCTCTTAACCACTGAGCCGTCCCTCCAGCTGTGCTGCACCCTGAACCCTCAGCTGACCTCTTATTTTGACCTCGCCTTCCCACCAGGTTGAATATAAAACCCACACACCTTTGTCTCCATTGGACTTTTCCTTGGAAGTTAGTCCTTGCCTTCCAGGTCGTGTCTGGGCTGGGGATTTCAGAAAGCTGTTGAGCCTTTAATTACCTGCTGATTCTCTCTAATTGCCTTAGATAAGACCCGCTGCTAATTCCAGCCTCCAGAAGGCAATTACCTTCTTCACCTCTTTCCAGGATCACTTCACTCTTAGTGTCCTGACCTTTTCTCTTTCTTTTTTTTTTTTTTTTTTAATGTTTCTTTGAGCATTCTCATTGTGCCTCGTTAAATCAAATAGGAGAGAAAATATACACTGAAACGACTTCCGGATGGTGTGGTAGAAAGAATGGAACAAGCCAGGGTTCAGTTTCAACTCTAACAGTCGAGCTTGTAGAGCTTCTTCTGTCTTTCCGTGTATAGATTGAGAATTTGAATATACTTTAACAATGTTGTCATTGGCGGGGAGAGAGTTGAGAGATAATTCATTGGTAAAGTGTTTGCCTTTCAAGAATGTGGCCATCCCTCAGTTCCATCCCTAGAACCCACAGGGCTGAGAGGGCGAGGGGGGGAGCCAGGAGTGGTGTTATGTGTTTGCAGTCCTTGTGCTGGGTAGGCAAGGATGAGGGGCTAGCTGAGGCTCAGCAGCTAGCCAGCCTGGTCTAATTGCTAAGTCCTGGGCCGGTAGGAGACTGTCTCAAAAGACAAGGTAGATTATATTCGAGGAGCCACACCAGAGATTGTCTGGCTCTCACCTACAAACGCACAGACATGCGTGCACACATTCCAGGCTGGATCCTGACTCTGCAGGGTCCCCTAGGTGCCTAATGAGTGTGTTCCTGCTTCCTTTTCTCCTTTCCTGGAGGTCACGGCTGTGATTAAAGTGCCATGAGATAGAATACCAAAGCCATTCCATTTGAGAATCCAAATTTTAAGCCAATAATTCTTGTTTACTTTCTTATCTTTTTCTTTGAACTTCGGGAAATATGATTCACTAAGACTAAAGAGGTTACAGAAGAGAATTTAAACCAGTTTCCTTCCTGACAGTTGTCAATGACTGCTTTCGAATTCCAGCAAACACTCCCTGTTTGTTTTATACTATCTATTTGCTTTGGATATACAAAGTTACACGTTTTCGCAGAGAGATTTTTAAATAGTTTAATTCCCACAAGAAAACATCTGGGGATGTCATTTGGAAAGAGGCAGAAAGAATGTGGCTATGCATAGAGATGACATTAGGATCTTTTGCTAAATGGCATGACAGTGGGTGAGTTAGCCTCTCTGAGCCTCATTTTCTCCATCTGTAAAATGGAAATCATGGCGTTTATCTTGCAGGGTTGGTGTCAGCACATAAATGTAGGATATAACTAAGGATCGTGTTAGTTTCTTTCGTAGTTGTTGTGATTAAATGCCCTCACGAAGGCAATTTAAGGAAGAAAGAATTTGGCTCAGAGGTCCTATAGCTTTTGTCTTAGGGGTTCATGGCTGTGAAGGGACACCATGACCAAGGCAACTCTCATAAAGGACAACATTTAATTGGGGCTGACTTGTAGTTTTAGAGGTTCAGTCCATTATCATCAAGGCAGGAAGCATGGCAGTGTGCAGGCAGACAGTGCTGGAGAAGGAGCTGAGAGCTCTACATCTTGATCTGAAGGCAGGCAGGAGGGGCCGTCTTCCACAGGCAGCCAGGAGGGGCCGCCCGTCTTCCACAGGCAGCCAGGAGGAGACTCATACTCCACACTGGTGTTTGAGCACTATGTAACCTCAAAGTCCACCCCACAGTGACACAATTCCTCCAAGGCCACTCCTACAAGGCCACACCTTCTAAAAGTCCTACTCCCCGTGGGCCAAGCATCCAAACATATGAGTCTATGGGACCAAACCTATTCCAACCACCCCAGCACTCAATGGTTGTTCTAGCACAGAGTTTCAGAGCCTTTCACATTCCTCCCACAAAAAAGTTCCAAAGGCCTCGGAGCCATAGGATTGGGTTCATAACAGCAGCAAAAGCACCCCTTGATGCCTATGTCTGCACCGCTTTCTTTTTCTGATGCTGTGTTAAAATACTTTAACAAGGGGCTGGAGAGATGGCTCAGTGGTTAAGAGCACTGACTGCTCTTCAGAGGTGCTGAATTCAAACCCAGCAACCACATGGTGGCTCACAGCCATCTGTAATGGGATCTGATGCCCTCTTCTGGGTGTGTCTGAAGACAGCTACAGTGTACTCACGAATACATAAATAAATCTTAAAAAAAAAAACCTCTAACAAAAGCAACTTATGGGGAAACAGTTCATGTAGCTTTATAGTTTATCATGGTGGGGAAATTAAGGCAGCAGGGGATTGAAACAGCCTGTCAGATTACCTTCACAGTCAAGCCCCAAAAGCAGCGAACGAATGAGCACGCACTAGAGCTCAGTGTATCCTCTCCGTTCTATACCGTCCTGCGTTCCCTGCTTGCAGTGGTCTCACCCATAGTCAAGATGGGTCTTTCCACATTCATTAACTTAAGACAGTCCCTCACAGATAGACTCAGAGACCCCACTCCCAGGTGACTCTAGATCTTGTCAAGCTGACACCAACACTAGCCATCACAAGCACCTACTATGTGTTTGTGTTCTCCATTACACACCATCTTTCTCGATTACTCTGCTGTCTAAGAACACAGAGTAGGACTCAGATAACCTACGCTCAATGCCCAGTATCACTTCTTTAGTAGCTCGAAATTTAACCCAGGGAATTTAAGCTTTCTGGGGACTATTTCCCCATCTGGAAAAAATGGAGACAGTTAATAGGACTAATACAGGGTTGGGAGAAGGCAAGGCAGTTAGTTCCTAGCTCAAAGGGGGCACCCTCCAGTGGTTGCCAGTCACATCCCTAATCAGATAAGCCCAAAGCTGAAACCCTCTGTGTTCTCATGTCCCCTCTGCTGGCTGTGTACGATACCCTGACATTAAGCACCTTAAGGGAGGAGCAGTTTATTTGGTTCACAATCCTGAGTTATAATCCATCGTTGTAATAAAGTCAAGGCAGAAACTAGAAGCATCGAGTCATATCTGAGGGCAGAGAGAAAAGGGATGCATGCTTGTTGGTGCTCAGTATTTCTCTACATTTGTAAAAGCCAGAACCCCAAACCAGTGCCGCCCACTGTTTTGTTCAGGCTGGGTCTTCCCACCTCAATTAAGGCGATAAAGACATGTCTGTAGGCCAACCTGATCTAGGTGGTCTGTCACTGGGACTCTTTTTCCAAGTGATTTCAGGTTGTGTCAAGTTGACAACCAAAGCTAAAAATCACATTTTCCTAGTGACGCCCAGGAAAATTCCATACCTGACCTCCTAACGCAGGTCACAGAAAAACATAAAGTGCATAGAAAATATCGCGGATACTCACCTTCAGGATACATGTATACAGTGTACATAAAACATCAATGAATTTCCTCTATCTCAGGGCCCATCCCTAAGATGTCTCATCACCCATATGCAAATGTTCCCAAACCAGCACTTCAGATACTGACTACTGTAACTAGCTGGAGTATAATAATAATAATAATAATAATAATAATAATAATAATAATAATAATAATAATAATCGTGCCCGGTACCACACAGCAGGTCTGAGGGACAGCTGCTGAGAAGCAGACCAAGGAGGAACTGGCGGAGAGACCAGCCCTACAGCCAGGGCTCCAACCAGTCGCAGGAATGTTCAGACCATACCCATCTTCCCCCCAGTTTCCTTTTCTCTTCGCCTTCTGAAGTGGTTGGGGCTGGGGCTCAGTTACTCAAGTACTTGCCTGCATTCAATCCTCAGTACCACATAAACAGAGTGGTGGCTGCATCTGTAATCCCAGCTCTCAGGTGATGGAGAAAGAAGAATCAGTTCAATGTCAACCTTGACTACAGGGGTTCAAGGTCAGCCTGGGCTAGAAGCTCTGTCTCAAAAGGAAGTAAAAAGGAAGTGCAAGTCATGCGTTTTCTTTGCCCAGGCGGCCTCTGTGTCACTGTGTATCAGTTTCTGTTTGTATACATATTGTGTATCTGTATATATGTTGTGTATCTGTGTACATTTCCTGTACTGGCTCCTTGATACAGTTGTGCTTCACTCCACCCTCCCATACTGAAGCGCAGAGTGTACTGAATTCACCAACTACAACTTTGGCTGTCGATGTTGATGCCTGAAAGGAAAAGGCCCAGGAACCCCTGTCTAGAGCTGCATTTCTCCCTTACTGCTCAGAGAGCGGAGTGTATGTTCCGTCTCATAGCCTCCTGTGTCAGCATTCTAGATATAATGAATGATCTCGCATTTCCCACTAAGAGGCGCTTTCCTGCTTCTCTGTCACCAAACATTTAGACAGATGCCAAATGGCTATTTAAACCAAAACATTTGGCACCAAAACAAGTAGCATCTACTTAGGATCTACCAGGAAAGAATTTTACTTGTGACTTATATGTTACTAGTTATGTGCGTATCTATGAGAACAGGTTTTAATCACTCCTTTCATAGTGTTTAAACTATATGTGAATGTAGGTAGTGGAGGGTGCATACGTATATGCATCTGTGTATGTGCATGCATGCGTATGTACGTGAAAATACGTGTACACATGTATGTGTATATGTGTGAATGTATATTTGTGTGTATGTATATGTATGTGTTGTGTTAATGTATGTGTGTATATGTGTACATTTATATATATAAATGTATGTATACGTGCATGCGCGTGGATTTGTGTATGTATATTGCATATACATCTGTATTGTGAGAATTTATGTGTTTATGTTTGTATATGTTTATATCTATTTGTGTGTATGCATATGTATTGCATATGTAAGTTTATTTTATATGTATACATATATTATGTATATGTGTATATATGTGTATGTATTTCTGTGTGTGTGCAGCATTTGGTAACATGGGGCTTTGTTGAAAAATCTGGTAGAAGCCCATGTGGGTGTTTTGAATCAGGAGTCATCCTAGGCCTGTGTGTATGGCCTGTGGACATTTTGTAATGCATCTGCCTTATTTCATCTACTTGGATGGCTAAGTGACAGAGATTTAAAGTCTTGGGTTACAGTTTCAAAACCCTGGCTATATTGCCTTGTCTTCCTCTGCAGCTGATGGTTTTGCCTCAGGAAAAGGAAGAATAAAGCCATGCTGGAGTCATCTTCTAACTGTGCTGATGATCTCTCCTAATACATCATTTCTGTCTCTCCAGGACAAGAGGGGAGGAAGGGGACGCCATCCCACAGGTGCTGACCACAGCAGGGTCCTAACCAGATGGGTCTGAGCAGATTTCCAGGCTCCACAGCAGTAGGGCAGGGGTCTTCCTTACAAAACAGCGGGCATAAACAGCTCAGCCATCGCCCCTCACAGCTCCTGCTCAGGAGAAGTGAGAAGTCACTCAGCGATTCGTCTCTCCTGACAGTCACCAGCCAGTGCTTAAATCATCTCTGTCAAATAATAATCCACACTTAGACACAGTGTAATAATCTGAACTAGGAGTCATGATATAAACAATAAGGGACACAATTCCTAAACACTGAAGAAGGCAGCGAGGTCTTCTACAAAGTAAAGATTTGCCATGTTCTACTCCTACCTCTCCAACATGGAATCTCATTTTATTGGCCTCAAACGAGTGAACTCAAATGATCCTCCTGCTTCCGCCTCCCAAGTACTTGGGACTAGGCACATGCCTATGCCCAGCTCTGCCCCTTTCTTCTCCACATGACAGAAGTGCTGAAATATTAAGTGAACGAATGAATGTTTGAGTCCAGGTACTTACATCGATGGCCATTGGCTTTCTGGAAGAGCGGCTGGCGCACCTTACATACTGCTCTCATTACTGTATCTGCTTGTTTACCGTACTCATGAAATGCTTTTCCTAACTCTCTTCATTGACCAACGGGCGTATCCAATGGTGTCGTTCATATAACTGATAATTTCCAAGTGGCTGCACGTACGTAACATGAATTGTTTTTAAGTCAACTACAGGATGAAAATTGCAGGTCTGTCTGTGTATCAGTTTATTTATTCAGGTGGTTTCCAGCTTAACACTTTTCTAGGGCACTAGTACATCATGGATCTCTCAGCTTTGGCAGCCTCTGGGTCCTCTCACTTACCTTCCCAGCACCCAACCTCTCAGCAGCGCCCTCTGTCCTTATTCAGAGTCTACCTGCTGCAGCCATTGCCCTGTAATAAAAGAAGGAGCCACTGGCATAGATCTCACTGATTCAACAAATATTTGGCAGGCATTGGACCAGGCACTAGGGAAACAGCAGGACAAGACCCAGTCTGGCATTCTGGTGGCTTATAGGCTAGAGGGGGAAAGCACCAACTGAGGCTAGAAACCTGGCAGATGCGACAGGTTTGAGGGACTTGTGGTCTCCAGGTGTGCCGTTCAGAGGAGGTCTGGACATAAGAGCCAGAACTCGGGAAGAGAGTAGATAGATTCAGCCATGATGATCGAGGGACCAGCTGCCCAGAAAGTAAGCCAATTCCATCGATTCCACTGTAAAAACGCTGAACTTGCAGCAGCGGTGGTTAGCCGCACAAGACCTGCACAAGAAGGGGCCACTCAACAGTCCATCACGAACAGGGGTGGGCTCATGCAGTCCCAGTTCTAGCTAAGGAGTGTTGACACCGATGAAATGAAATGTCCCAATGAAATGTCTTTTATAAGAGTCACTTTGGTCATGGTGTCTGTTCATAGCAGTAAAACCCTAAGACAGTACCTTCCTAAAATTTTCCTCATTGCTAAGTTTATGTTTGAGAAGGTGGACAGGAGGAGCAGGAGTCATTTTTCTTCAGTACTGTGGCCACTGGTAAGTTGTCCCAGCAAACACTAATTAAACTCAGAGTTATAGTAATGAAAATTTAAAAGCCCATGAAAGCAGGAGGAGAACTTACTGGGAAGAAGAGATTCAGAGGGAGTAGGAGGAGTCAGGGAAGGTAATGGGGGCAGATATGATCAAAATAATGTGCATTTTGAAATTGTCAAGGAAGAGACCAAAAAATTATGTTTGTGTTGACGTGTGTGGTATGCGCACATGTGCATGTGTGCTCCCGTGGACAGTGCTTGCATTTTCTGTGTACATTTGCACTTATATTTATTGTGGACATAGTGATTGCACACGATATCTTTAGAAGGATATAAAGCAACAGATAACCTTGGCTGGCCTTGTGAAGGGGAACATAGGAGATGACTGGGGGGAGGTTTAATTGAGCCCTTTCTCATCATTTGAATATTAAATCACCCAGAAAAGTAGCCTATGCGAGAAATAAAGAAACTCTAATTTTAAAGGAAGGGAGGAAAATCTCCTAAGCCTTGTTGGAGACACCTGGTAGGGAAGAAGCCCCGTGTAGGGGGGAGGGATCTAACCCAAGGTGCTCAGAGGTCAAATGAACCACTTGAAATCAGGAGTTCTGTCTCTGTGGTGGTTTGAATACACTTGGCCCAGGGAGTGGCACTATTAGGAGGTGTGGCCTTCTTAGAGGAAGTATGTTACTGTGAGGGTGGGCTTTGAGATCCTCCTCCTAGCCACATGGGAGCCATTCTTCTCTTAAAAGCCTTCAGAGTAAGATGTAGAGCTCTCAGTTCCACCAGCACCATGCCTGCCTGGACACTGCCATGCTTCCCACCATAATGATAATGGACTGAACCTCTGAACCTGTAAGCCAGCCCCAATGAAATGTCTTTTATAAGAGTCACTTTGGTCATGGTGTCTGTTCATAGCAAGAAAACCCTAACTAAGACAGTACCTTCCTAAAATTTTCCTCATTGCTAAGTTTATGTTTGAGAAGGTGGACATTTTGGGGAGCTCATGGCAAGATAGCAAAGGTCAGTTGGAAGGAGAAGGTTTGGGGAGCCCTGGTATTGGGATAAGGAACATTTCTAGTTATTTCAACAAGTAAGGTGTTGCAGACCATGGTCCAGTCCTCTAAGGTTTTTACCCTTTTATATATCTTCCCCTGTTTTTCTTTTGAATCTTGGTTCATACCTATACTCCCTTGGGAGGCTGAGGGAGAGGATTGCTATGAGTTTAGGACTAGCCTGTGCTATATTGATAAGTTCCAAGCCAGCTTGGGCTACAGTGTAAGACACTGTCTCTAAGAAACACACACACACACACACACACACACACACACACACACACACACACACACAGCCACAACAATAAGAAAAGGCAGACACTAAAATCGTCTTCTTTTTTTTCTTTTCAAGATAGGATTTCTCCATGTAGCCCTGACTGTCCTGGAATTCTCTCTGTAGACCAGGCTAGCCTCGAACTCACAGAGATCTGCCAGCCTCTGCCTCTCAAGTGCTGGGATTAAAGGTGTGCACCACTACCATCAGGCTGACACTACAGTCGTAAACTGGGTCTGGGGAAATGGCTCCATTGTAAGCATGAGACCCGAGTTTGGTCCCCAGCACCTGTGTAAGGTGTGTGCACCACAGAGCTGGTCATGGCAGTGGACACTTGTAATTCCAGAGCTGGGAGAGTAAAGACAAATAGGTCAATGCCTGGCCTCTCTTGTCAGTCATGTTTTAGGCCATTGAGAGATCTTGTCTCAAAAAATAAGATGCATGGCCACTGAGAAATGGCACTGGAGGCTGTCCTCTGGCTTCTACATGGACACACACTCATCTTGCACACACCCAAGAAACAAAACAAACAGAAACTCAACCTTAAACTGGAGAGGGTCTGTAAACTGCTTTCTAGGACAAGAAAAGTAGATGTAAGAAACCAACTTCCCAGAACTGCTCTCAGCAGAAAAGAGAAAGCCAAAGGCTGGACAGGTGGTGACAGCTACCATGGGGGAGCAAGGCGGTGGGAGCCCCTGGGACCTGCCATCAAGGAGAGCTGCAGAGAGCCTGCCCAGGCCTGTGCCTGCCTGGGGCTCCGAGCAAAGGGTTCCTCTAATTCAGTGACAGATAAGCAGGGCTCAGTAATAGGATTAATCCTGAAAGTGTTACAGGTGAGAGCAGACGAGCCCTGTCTTGTTATCAGGAGAGCCCGGCCTGGTCCTCCTTCTGCAGGCAGCACTTTGTATTGTATTGTTCCTGAGAGGGCACAAAGGAACACTCTGGCTTATTCTCTTGCCTTGCCTTGTGTGGATCTGAAATCAACTGCTCTATGCTTTTTTTGGTTGTTTTTGCTTTGTTTTCCTTTTTGTGGTGTTGAGGATTGAACCTACTGTCTCATGTGCGTTTGGCGTTTGGCAATTGTTCTACCACTGAGTTCTCTCTCTCTCTCTCTCTCTCTCTCTCTCTCTGTCCCTCCCTCCCTCCCTCCCTCCCTCTCTCCCACTCTTTCTAGGTGGGTTTTTCTTTTCTTTTCCTTTCCTTTTCTTTTCAAAACAGTGTTTCTCTGTGTAACAGCCCTGACTGTCCTGGAACTCACTCTGTAGACCAGGCTGGCCTCAAACACACAGAGATCCACCTGCTTCTGCCTCCTGAGTTCTGGGTTTGAAGGTGTGTGCCACCATGCCCAGCTTAATTTTGAGATAAGATTTAGCTAAATTGCTAAATTGCCCAGGTTGACCTGGAACTCTTTCTTGTAGCCCAGGTAGGCTTTGAACTCTAACCTCCCTGCCTCGGTCTTCTGCAGGATCCCATCAGCCTCTGCAGGGATCTTAAAGCAACACTGACAATGTCAAACAGTGGGAGGTTATATGCTCTCATCCCCTTGCTCCGACCCGCAAGGCTGACACTTTGACTCTTTGATCTAAGATACTTGCTATTTTAGCTCTAGTTTTATCTACTTCTGGACCTCTCTGTAGATGGCCCCATAAAACAGTGAAGCCCAAGACCCCAGCTTTGCAGGCAGGGAGACCAAAACACAGAAGTGAACATCGATGCACAAGACCAAGTTGCCAAGGGCAAGATGGAGGGCTCAGTGATGTTCTGGGAAGCCCAGAAGATGAACATATTCAAGATAGGCAGGCTCATGGACAAGTATAATCCCAGCCCTTGAGGCAGAAGCAGGAGCACTGATGCAAGTTGAAGGCTAACTTGGGCTACACAGAGAAATCTCATCCTAAAACACAAAGACAGGGCAGAGGAGATGGCTCAGGCAATGAAATGTTTACCGTACAAGCATGGGGACCCGAGTTTGATACCCAGCCAGTGCCCACATAAGTCGATCATGGTGGTGTGTGCCTGCAATCTCAGCATGCCCACTGCCCCAGCTCTGGGGAGACTGAGGCAAGAATGGAGCTGCTTGGACAGTCAGTCTAGACGAGTCAGCAAGCCAGGCCTTGGAAATCAAGCCGGAGAGCAATTGAGGAAAGCATCTGATGTCAACCTCTGGCCTCCACATATACATGTATGTGAAAACACATGCAGTACATTAGATCCCCTGGGTATAGTCATGTGTCACTAGAATGCCAACCTGTGGTATGTGAGATCTTGTATATTGATACTTCTAGAAGAAAGTGGACCTTGGAAGGTGAGTTAGCAGGTAGAAAGAAAGGCAGGTCAGAGGTGTGGGGCAGGACCATTTCACACAGTGCAACCTTAAGGGACAAGTTCGCTAAGGAGAGAGCAAGCAACAGCAATCACTGGTTTCTGAATCAGTGAAGAGATTTCCCAAGATTCAGGGGAGGCCTGCACACTTGAGCATAGATGGATTAATGATGTCACAGGATCTGTCCCTTGCCTGACAAGATGGAGTAGGGGATCAGGGGGAGCACAGGGATAGGGGGTGAGGTAGGGTGGCCTGGCAGGGAATGACAGCAGGTGAGGGGCTGTGGCCACAGGAATCATCTTTCATCACAACTTAAGCCAAGGGAGAGGCGAACTGTTTACTTTGCTTTTTGTGTTTGTTTGGTATGTTTTGAGTCAGATAAGCCTAGCACTCTGTAACCCAGGCTGGCCTGGAACTTTCGGCAGCCTTTCCTCTAAGTTCAGACAGCCGGGATTATAGATGTAGGCCTTCATAATGGGCTCAAGGGCAAACCTTTTGAAGGTTAACTTATTATTTGAGATAGGATCTCACTATGCAGGCCAGTCTGGCTTCGAGTCCACAGAGACCTCCCTGCCTCTGCCTCCCATGTGCCTGGCTCAATGGCAAACTTTGTAAGGCACTCCCCTGGCCTCACGCTCTGCCTGCCTTATGTTTTACTCTCTGCTTTTCCCTCTTTCCCTCTCCCATTTCCCGAACACGGCCAGATGTCAAGGAGAGATCTGTTGTCGCTGTGAGTTGGGGCTGGGATGTCACCTTGGGCCATTTGCCTTGTTAAACAGGGTGCATGCGGGGGTTGGGGATTTAGCTCAGTGGTAGAGCACTTGCCTAGCAAGCGCAAGGCCCTGGGTTCGGTCCCCAGCTCCGAAAAAAAAGAAGAAAATAAAAGGGTGCATGCGTGCTCACTTCGGCAACACATGTACTAAAAAGGGTGCATGCAGAGCGTAGAGTGAGAAGCATGGGGACCGTCCTGGTGTCCCCTGGTCTAAGACTCGGAAGTCTCTGGAGCCAGCTGTGACACTGAAGCTGTGACTGTGCCCTGTAGCTGTCAAACGTGTTCCTCCCTTGCATTTACTTCTAGAGTGGAGAATGAATAGCTCCTCCCTCCCTTTCTCTTTCATGATTTTCTTGAGGTCCAAATAAAATGTGGTGGGGGTGAGGGATGGCTCAGTCTGTACAGTGCTTGCCCGGCAAGCATGAGGACCTGAGATTGACCCCCAGTACCCATGTAAAAAGCGAAGTGTGGTGGTGTGTGCTTATAATCTCTGCACTTAGGAGGTTGAAACAGCTGGATCCCTGGGACTCACTGGCCAGCCTGGCCTAACTGGTGAGCCCCAGACCACTGACCCACCCTGTATTAAAAACAAAACAAAAACCTAAGTGAGTCACTCTTGAGGAATGAACTCAGTGTCCTCATGTATGTGCACGGGCATGCACACACAAGCGCGCGCACACGCGCGCGCACACACACACACACACACACACACACTGAGTTTGTGAAAGCCCACTTGAAGGTGAAAATTTACTAGTTGTAGTTCAAAGTGAAGACGGCATGGGAGTGATGTAGAGGTTCCTGGGGAACTTCAGAAATCCCCACCTGCCTTATAACTGTGTTACGTCACGTCACATCACCTGCCTTATGACTGCATTACATTGCGTCACACCACCTGCCTTATGACTGCGTTACGTTGCGTCACATCATTCATTATAATAAATTTAAGTACATGGTTTCCGTTGGCACTTCCATAACCTCCCTCTAACAGCCATTCCTTCTTCCCTAGATGTCCCTGAGTTCCCCTCCAAAAGTTCCAGTTCGTCTCGCCTGGCCTCTGCATCTGCCAGGGGCACCCTCAGATCACGAAGCAACAACCGAAGTTCTCACGGAGCACCATCAGAATCACCCTGGGCTTCCATCACCCTCTCTGAGGCTCCAGAGTCAACGCTGACTTAAGGATGGAAAAGGACTTTTCTCTGAATGACAAGGTGTTCTTCACAGCTCAGACCTGGATTAACTAGTCCCTCCAGTAAACTCTTTTGGCCTAAGTACCTCCCCGGGAATGGTCCTGCGAGTCTGTGTGTCTCAGGAAAAGAGAATGAATGGCGGAAATGGTGTTAAACGCAGACCCTTGGAAATATGGCAACAGACGCCTTGGGTTTGATGAGGGGACGTCTGATGTCTTCGTTGGTGATACTGGGAAGATCAGGTCCCAGGGGGAGACACCCCCGAGCCTCTTCAGTGGCTGGTAAAGGACGTGCTTAGGGTGCTGGGCTACGGCACAGGCCGAGAGGGTTCAACAATAGAAGTGCATTAGCTCACAATCTGAATACAGAAATTTGAGATGATATGTCAGCAAGTGACACCAAGGTCTCAAAGTCCCTCTCTATTGGCCATCTTCTCCCTGTCTTTACAAGAGTCTCTTCCTCTAAGTCAAATGCAGGCCCTTTATAAGGTATGGGAGTTAGGGGGTCAGCAGGTAGATTTGTAATCCTCCATATTGCTAGCACATATCCCCTCCAATATTCCTGAATTATTACTCACTGAAACCGATATTCCATTCTGGCCACTCCGGACCCAGGCCCACAGCCCTCCTGGGCCACAATCTCTGACTCTTACATGTTGGCAGTCTGTTTGTCTGTCTCTCTGTCTCTCTGTCCTACACTTCTCAGGCCTGGATCTTCTTCTTCCCCAGCATGGTGCCTTCTCCTCCTACAGCCCTGCCCGGAATCTCGCATCTGTCTCCTTACCCAGCCATTGACCGCCAGCAACTTTATTTACCAATCAAAGCCAACTGGGGGCAGGGACCCTCCATGTCTTACATACAAACGTGCAGATTCCCGTGTGATTCTGGAAACCCAAATAACACAATGCAAGCATTAAACCAAATCCACAACAACTTAGTACAAAGACATGAATGCTACTACAACAGACCCCAGACATCAACACAACTGTTGCATGCTAAAGGCACTGTTCTGACCTTAAAGCCCAGAGCGCAGGCCCCAGTACCTGCCAACATGGAAAGAAAAAGACCTAGGCCATAGTTCCAGGAAAGTCCCTAGATTACTAACCTTGCTTTTGGGCTTCTCTACTTCTGCTCCTTACTAACCAATGTGTGACAACCAGGATGTGGCTTTTGTGTATGGCAAAGGTCTGTAAGGCTTGGTACTGCATGGTTTTGGCAAGCTCCCTGTGCAGCCACTGACCAGCAAGAATGACTTCCTTTTTGACTTTATAAGTGTCCTTGTGGTGGTCTCTGGTGGGCTTGCCTCGAAACATTACCCTCTACCCTAAGCCACCTACCCATGCACCTACCCTCAGTGTCCCAGAAATTGCTGTTTGCAGATGCAGTTACCTAAGTGAAGTAGAATAACGGAAAGGCAGTGTTCGCTGTTATTGTTTGAATATGAAGGAGTCCCCGAGAGGCTGATGCATTGAAGGCTTGGTTGCTGAGTGGCAAATCCAATCACTTGGGGGGTTGATTACATCATGAGGGCTCTGACATCATCAGTGAGCTAATCCATTACAGAGTTTACACCAAATGTGCTTCTAGGAGGTAGAGACTGGTTGGAGGGAGTAGGTGCCAGAATTCATACTTGGAAGAGTCTGACTTGTCCTTAGCTCCTTCCTGTCTTACTCTCTGCCCTGTTTGCCACGAGGTGAGTGGTTCTGGTTTCTTCTGTACTGTTCTGCCTTCCCATTCCTGGGCCCATACTCAATGAAGCCAAGCGGTCAAGGACTGAAACTCTGAAGCCAGCAGCCAAAATAAATCCTTCCTCTGCAAGCTGTCTATTTTAGATATGTTGCAAAGTATTGAAAAAGAAGACAAACATGGCCGTCCATTGTGATGCCAGACAATCTTTTTTTTTTTTTTTTTTTGGAGCTGGGGACCGAACCCAGGGCCTTGCGCTTCCTAGGCAAGCGCTCTACCACTGAGCTAAATCCCCAACCCCGATGCCAGACAATCTTTACACACACACACGCACACACACACACACACACACACACACACACACACACACAGAAAGAGTTTTGAACAGTGGCCCAGATGGTGCCGAATGAAGTGGTATGTGTAGGGACAAAACGCGATCTAGTAATAATCGCTTCATTTGTCCCACGTAGGGTGACACTGAAGCATCATTCCACATTGAGATCTGTGCCTTTCCCATAGGAAGGGTGTCCTCTTCCCAGAACCTGTGTCCTCATGGACACTTCTGTTTCTTTAGCTGGCCAGACAGTTGTTCCATTTGAAACAAAGGGAACACAGACTCTGGAGAGTTGCAAGGCTCCAGAAGAATATACCAGGAACCGTGGGCAGATGGAGAAGCTGGATGGTTTGCAGATGGACCTCCCTTTCACCCAGGGGACCCTTGATTATGTCATAAGCTAGATACACACTAGGAGTAAATGGGCCAGGCTGGGGTCATTCCCTTTGAAATATGAACCAGAATCATCTGGAACAAGAGCTATCAAGGTCAAGCAGGCCTTATCTAGTTAGTACCAGCCTCTGTAAGTGGTCTTAGGCTGAATTTCAGCGGTTTATCCCTGTGTGTCAGACTGTCCCTTACTTGCTACTACAATGAGCAGTTGATTGTAGTCGTCATGAATTTTGGGCAGGACTCTGTGTGCGGAACTTAGCTCTGCTTCATTATGCAGCTCTCGGCCCTCCCAGAGAAGAGTGAAAGATCTCTATCCAAGATGGCGGAGTGACATGACTTTGGTGTGAGCCATCCACTAGGAGCTCAGTGAAGGCTGCAGGCAGAGCCTTTGTTCCCGTCTCAAAACCTGAGATTTTGAAGCAGAGGTGTGAGCCTGGTGGAGCCTGAGTGACCTTTGAAGTTCCAGTCATGGGAGGTTCATAGTGTCACTTCTGTTTCTTTAGTTGGCTGGACAGTTGTTCAATTTAAACAAAGATAACATGAACTTGGCAGGGTTGCAAGGTCCTGGAAGAACATGATGGTTTCTAGGACACCCACAGACACCCAAATGGACTTTGTGCAAATGCATCTGGTTTTCATATACTTTTCCTACCAGCTTCCCATTTATTTCTGTTGCCCTCCTTGTATCTGAGAGGGCTGCAAGTATCCCTGGCTGACTCTGACCTTAGTATATATCTGAACATGATCTTGAACTATCTCCTCCTCTGGAGGCTGAGATTACCGATGTGTTGGACTGCCACACTCAGTTTATGAGATCCTGGGGACCAAACCCCAGGCATTGTGGGCACTAGATAAGCATTCCACTAACATCATAATATCCCTAGCCCCTCCCATTTAGTCATTTTTATTTCTTTCAATGCTGGGGATTGAACTCAAGGTCTTATATACAAGCTGTACAGGAGGGCTATGTCCCCAGCCTTTCCCATAGACTTTAAATCACTTCTAGGACTGGAGAGATGGCTCAGCGGTTAAAAGCACTGACTGCTCTTCCAGAGGTCTTGAGTTCAAAACCCAGCAACCACATGGTGGCTCACAACCATCTGTAAATGAGATCTGATGCCCTCTTCTGGTGTGCATGGAAGACAGCTACAGTGTATTTATATATACATTTAAAAAAAAATCACTTCTAGAGGACTTGTCATTCCTAACACAATGTGAGTAGTTGTTGTGCAGTGTCTTTTGTACTATGACTAAATGAGACAATACTGACGCTCAATACAGCTCTGAACATGGCAGGCCTGGCTGCATAATGGATGTATATCAGCAATGTTGTGATAACTTTTCCTAGCGTGTGTGTGTGTGTGTGTGTGTGTGTGTGTGTGTGTGTGTGTGCGCGCGCGCGCGCATATTAGAGCCCAAGAATGCAGAACCTGAGGATACAGAGGATCTAACTTTGTGGTTGTGAGAAATAAACCTTTTCCTGCTTTTAAGGACTTTAAAAAGCCGGAGAGAGGAGAGGGCAGTCATTCCAATACAGCGGTCCTTGAACAGAGTACCTCCAGCAGAGCTCAAAGAGAAGACAGACAGACAGACGAAGCCGTCTGGGAGGAGCTACAGATGGAATGGATGATCCAGCAGAAAGACAAGGAGTGGTGTCTTTCAAAGTCAACAGAAGTGATGTGAGATGTGCAAGGGGGAACATTTCCAAGAGAGAAATGGCCCAACAAAATAGTCAGAGACCCAGGGAGAAACCAAGGAGTCAGTTATTCTGGCTTGCCCAGGTATGGCTTGGCTTCAGGACTAAAAAGCCCACATTCAGGGAGCTCCAATCTATAGCTTAGTGAGAGCAAATGCAAGGCCCACGGTATGATCCTCAGCACCGCCAAAGCCAAGGGGAGGAGAAAGGTAAGACGAGAAGGGGGAGGAAGGAAGGGAGGGGAGGGAAATATAAAGGAGTGTAAGGAGGAGATGGAGGAAAGGAGGGAGGGGAAGGCGAGAGGAAGGGAAAGAGGAAAGAGGAGAGAGATGAGGAAGCTGAAAACAAGAACCATCTCTAGGAAGTCCCTTGGCTGCCGTGAGTTGTTCTGGAGACTGGACGGCCCACGAGAGCTGGCATCCACAGGAACCTGTCTGAGCTGCCCTGACGTTGGGGAGAGAACTGGAAAGTTAGTCAAGAGCCCAAACAGGAAGCCCAGCCCTGCCAGGAAGTCAAGGCTTCACCCTAGGTACTGAACAATTGATAAGAACTTTTAAATAGGGAAGCTACCTGGGAAGACTTGCATTTAGAGGGCTCTGGTGCCTGGGTAGATGGAAAGAGGGGGTGTGCCAAGGACGTTGCAGAGCCCCCGCCTTTCTCTAGAGAAGAGAGGTCAGTGAGCTAAACTGAAGGGGTGAAGGGAGACCAAAGGCTAGAAGGATATAGAATCAGAGCGACAGCAGGACTAGGAGACGTAGAGAAGGTTGGTGAGAGAGAATCTCGGGTGCCTGGCGTTGGCACTCGGAAACTCTGGGGAAGTAATGAGGGCGGTCCAGAAAGGCCTTCCCACACCACCCTGCCCTGGAATGCAAACAAACAGTTCCTTCCCCTGCAGCTGGTGTTGGTTTGACAGCGATCCTGCTGGGCGTGCAACTACTGGACATCCCAGGGACATGGGAAGCTCGTGAGAACTGCAGGATAGTCACGAGGCTCATCCCGAGGCTGAGGGGGAAAGAGAGAGAAACTATAGACTTCAGAAGCCACAGGACCTTTAGTGGAATGGAGAGGGGGAAGAGAGGAAGGAGGAACAGAGGGAAGAACCGGCGCCCTCGTTTTATAGTTGGGGGATTTAGGATGGAGTAGCAGTCTGGGCTATGCTATGAGAGTCCAAAAGACTCCAAAGAACATCTCTTCCCACCTCACAGTTGCCCCTTGTTAGGTGGATTCGTCCTCCCTTCTGCTGTGCCTCCTTCTTCAGTATTTGGGCTAGAAATCCTTCCATTTCTCCCCACAGCATAGAGAGCAGAGAAGGTGCTGGCAAGGAGCTGGGAGGATTAGAGCTGTAGTGTTCCCACGGACTTTCAGAGAGCAACTGAAGGCTACTGTCAAGAACTGGAATTAGCTGGGCAGAGTGGCACATGCCTTTAGTCCCAGCACTCTGGAGGCAGGCAGATCTCTATGAGTTCGAGGCCAGCCTGGTCTACATAGTGAATTCTAAGACAGAGCTACATAGTGAGACCCTGTCTCAGAACAAACAAACAAAAGAAAATCGGATTGTCAGATAATTTCTTTTTCTTCTTTTTCATATTTTAAAATATTTAATTTATGTGCACATGTAGAGGGATTGCTGTAAAGGGGCCAACTCTCTTAAAGAGACAAGAAAACGATGAAACGGGAGCCTTCACATAAAGCCCAGTGTAGTCTCAAGAGTCTAAACCACACACATTTCCACTCCCACATGAACTTTGATGTCTGTCCTTTCCAGGTCTGATTCTTCTGTTTGTGGCCTTCCTCTTGTTTCTCTCCATCCATCTTTGGTTGTAGTCATGAACCTCATCTACCCACCCTCTAGGAGGGAATCCTTCATAGGATCCCAGAATCACGATATAGTTCCACATTTCTTTTATCCAGCAGGCACATGACTGGTGTTTGACAGTAATGCTGTCATCAGAATGTCGCCTAAAGTTAAGAAATTCGCATTTCTC
Organism: Rattus rattus; assembly: GCF_011064425.1. NCBI lineage: Eukaryota > Metazoa > Chordata > Mammalia > Rodentia > Muridae > Rattus > Rattus rattus. The sequence continues at coordinate 59,110,161 of NC_046165.1, read as the reverse complement.
AACCGACTTCATTTGAACTGGGCTCCAGCAGAGAAAGGACGCTAGAGGGCGCTCCTTCCCCTCTTTTCTAAGTCTGGACAGCCGCACTGCTTCTGATCATCAGGGTCTTCCGAAGTTCTGTCACTCATTTCTTTGAGCACGTTTCACAGCGTTTTCAGAGCTTTTTCAAAGCACCTTCGGGAAATGCTCATTAATTCACTTCAAGTCTTTCATTTCATTTAAATTACTTTTTTAATGTTAGTTTTTAAATTTTAAAAATTTTATATAGTTTTATGTGTACATGTTTCCCCTGCTTATTTCTATATACAATATACATGCCATGCCCACAGAAGCCTGAAGAGGGCGTCAGATGTCCCGGAACTGGAGTTACAGAAGGTTTTGAGGTACTGTGTGTGGGTGCTGGGAATCGGATTCTCTGGAAGAGCCGCCAGTCCTCTTAAGGACTGCCGAGCCATTTCTCCTGTTCCTAAAACCAGTTTTAGACGCAGGCTCATTTTTTTTCCCACTATGCCCTGCCAGAGCTTCTCAGTCAGGCAGCTCCAAGTCAGTAGCCAACAGGACATGGCTACAGACAAAGCAAAGACCGCCCCACTCCACACGGATTCTGACCTCTCCTCTCTCGTGCATCTCCGGACCTATTTCTCAGTTAAGCCTCTCTCATGTATGTGTCGATGTCTCTTACAGCTCAGATACTATCGTTTCGGGCAGATGAGCAGGGGTGAGACAGTTTACTGTGACTTAAGCTGGCATCCATCCTTCTTAAACTGGGAGCCTGCCCTTTCTCCCACCTCTCACACAATTTCCTTTCAGAGGCTCCTTCAGCCATCTCTAGCGGCCTCTCCTCTGGTTTCATCCTATTTGGTCTCTGGGCAGCATTTGGCCATTGAATCAGAAGCCATTTCCTGCTCCGTGGAACCCCATGGTTTCTATCAGTGACCACTGACTGCTCCAATTCAGATTCTCCTCGTATCCTGCCACTGGGGACTTACTCTTAAATCTATGGAGACCCTCTACTTCCTCCACACACTCCCCTTTGCCTTCTCTGCGGCTTTCAGGGTCTGCAATGATTCCCAGGTTTGTAGCGCCAGCGCCAACACACACTTCACCTTCCCATACGCGTCATTTCCACTCTGTTGCGTCATTACCTCCAACTCGGCAAACAGGGATCTTCAGAGACCTTACCCATTTGTATGTATGTGTGTGCTGCATGTGCATGTTTGCATGTTTCTCTGCTTGTGTGCAGGCTAATGTACACGTGCATATGTGAAGGTGCACGGGAAGGCCCAAGGTCGAAGTCAGAAGTCATCCTCAATCTCTTCCTCTGTATTCATTGAGACAGGGTCTCTCAATCAAACTCAGAGCTCACTGATATGGGTAAAGCGCCATTAGCCAGCCTGCTCTGCCTTCAGAGGAGTGAAGTTACAAACATGGAGTGGAGAAAGGGCAGGCTCTTGAGACTATCTGGGGACACTTGGACTAAATGGGCTTTTTGAAAAAGATTACGTTTGTGTGTGCACCAGGCTGTCAGAAGATAACCAGTGAACATTGCTTCCCTACTACTTTGGGGGCTTCAGGGATCTTGGGTCCTCAAACTTAACAGCAAGTGCCCTTACCCACTGAGCCATCTCTTGGGTCTTGATTTAGATTCTGAAACAAGGTCTTTGTATGCAGTCCAGGCTGGCCTAGAATTCACTGTGTAGTCCAGGCTGGTCACAAAGCTCTGCTGGTACGTACCTTGCTGTCTGATTTCTGTTTCACCATGCCTTCCCTCCTGTTATGGACTGAGCCCTTCGGAATCACAGACTAAAATAAGTCTTCCCTCCCACAGGTTGTTTCTGTCATGTATTTTGCCACAATGGGAAGAACTAATACAAACTAAGCAAAGAAATTTTGATGAGTTTCTCAGACTATTACACAAATGACTTGTAGGTTTTGATAAAATACTGTGTTTGGGCCAGGGAGATTGCTTATTGAATGGGAGTGCTCACTACACAAACATGAGGGCCTGAGTTTGGATCCCCAGGCCCCACATAAAAAGCTGGGTGTGAGTGCACATGCCTGCTCCCCCATCGATAGGTGGGGTGCATGGGGAGGGGGATACAGGGTTTCTGGGGCTTGCTGACTGCCAGCCTAGTTGGAAAATGTCAAACTCCAGGTTTGGTGAAAGATCTTTCTCAAAGGGATGAGATGAAGAGTGAAACCCGACCTTCCCCTCAGTCCTCTTCTTAGTTACTGCCCATGTGTGCACTCCCATGTGCACACATTGACACATACAGCTCCTAGTCTTGATCACTTTGGGTTCTAAGTCGTTCCTATGTTAGTCAGTTTTCAATCATTATCACGAAATGCCTGAGATGATTAACTTAGAAAGGGAAAGGGTTTGGGCTTTGCCTGTAGTGTTGGAAGTTTTAGCTTATGAATGATTGGTCAGCTTGCTTTGGGCCTATCATGAACAACACATGCGGCAGCACAAAACACTCACCTCAGGGCCTGGAAGGGCAGCAGAAAAGGAAGGCCGCAAGTATAGCTTATGCAGAACTTGTACCTAGTGTATGTGAGACTCTTAGGGTTGATCTTGCACCAAGTTTAAAAATGAGGAAGAGAAAGAGATCAGGGTCTCACATTCCCCTTTGAGGGGTGAAGGTTTACTCCAATTGACACAAACACCCTCTGCCAGGCTGCTCCTCCAAACTAGAGCATTATGGAGACCACACCTTTACACACACACACACACACACACACACACACACACACACAGCCTTTAAGAGACAATCAACCCCACAACTCTGGCGTTACTCCATTTCAAGATTAAATAGTCTCGGCTGGGCACGGCACTGCACACCTTTAATCTCAGCACTCCAGAGGCTTAGGTCGGTGGATCGATTGTAAGTTTGATGTCAACCTGATATACATAGCAAGTTCCAGGTAGCCAGGCCACATAATGAGCTATTACCTCAAAACGTTTTTAATACATTATTAACTGTGTGTGTGTGTGTGTGCATGCACATGCACACAGTTGCTCACACATGCAGATGCATGCACATGCCACGATGTGTCCATGTGAATAGAAATCAAAGGGCAACTTTTGAAAGTTGGTTCCCTCGTTCCACCATAGATTCCAGAGACTGAACTCAGGTCACCGGGCTTACATAGCAAGCAACTTAACAGGTGGAGCCATCTTACTTCATCTTCCCCTAGCATGCATGGATAGATAGATAGATAGATAGATAGATAGATAGACACATAGATAGAGCCTTGAACACACACACACACACACACACACACACACACACACACACACACACGCACACACCAGTCTCCTAAGGGCTGGGATGAAAGATGTGTTGTGTCACCACACTTGGCTAGCATCTGTATTTTTAATAAGTCCAGCACGGTGTTTATAAAGAGTTCCAGACCAGCAAAGGCTACATAGTAAGACTGTGTATCTCAACAAACCCAAACAACGCCCTGTCACCAGCAAACATGACCAGGGGTTGAACAACTTTGCAAGGGGAGTGGCGATGGGGATGAGTTGGTGAAGCCCTGGATGTGTGGTTCTGGTGTTTATTTGGAATACGTTTCCTGTAACTTGTTCCTGATGAGATTTTGATATGTTTCATTTCATCTTCAAAAAAAAATGGAATACTTTTCAAGAAGGAAACTGACCATATAATTGACATGAATTACAAAAATCACAACTGCTAACACATGCCCAGAAGGAAACCAAGCCTCAGAATAAGGCTTCATCTGCTATCGCCAAATATTCACTGTTTATATGCAGTTGGTTCATTTGTTTTATAGTCCAAGATGCTAGCAGATCCCAGGGTGGATCCTTACTTCTAGGGGAAAAGCAAGAAGCGGGGTGGGGGAGTGGTGCATTTTCAAACCCAGCGGGTTCAATCCATTTCCTTTCTCTGTGAAATAGGGACATAATTTGTAGTCATTTGATATGAGGACAGACCACCTCCGTGACAGATTAAGTCCAGGCATGGACCGTGGGAAGTAAGGTCCCCAAAGGATGAGTGAGTACTTTTAAACAGACGACTTTGGTAACTGAATACAGGGCAGGTTGATGGTGGACGCCGAGAACACCAACTAGGAGATTACAGTGATAAATACCTGTAATCCTAACTGGAAATGAAATGCAGCCATCAGACCTTGTATCTACACAAGGTGTACATGTTCCCTTTATAGACCCTCCGAAAAATGATTGCATGAGCTAGGCTGAATCTTTTCTATAAGAGTCTAGAGGTTTAATTAAAAAGGTGGGTGTACAAGAGAGATTTTATAAAACCACAATTGGCAGAATTCAGGGGCAGGAGTGGGTGAGACCAGAGAGGCATGAAAGCCTACCCCCAGGTGTTTAAGCTTGGGTGACCAGGACACCGTTCTCCACATGAGCTAGAGGAGAAGCTGATGGGGGACGGAGTTTGTGATATGGTGAACGTTATTTTGAAGGATTCGTTTTATGTGTATGAGTGTTTTGTCTGCATGTGCATCTGTGCACCACATGGGTGCTGTGCCCACAAGGGCCAGAAGATGGCATCAGATCCTCTGAAACTGGATCTACAAATGTTTGTGAGCCACCATGTGGATGCTGGGAACCAAACTCAGGTCCTTTGACAGAGCAGCCAGCGCTCCTAACCACTGAGCCATCCCTCCAGCCCCTACATATTCTTTTTATCCTGAGCATAGTCAGGGCTTTTGTTTGGCTTGGCTTGGCTTTGTATTGCTGTTGTTTGCTTGCTTGTCCCTAAGTCTAGCCTGGTATGTTCCTGAGATTGACCTCGAGCTCCTATTCTTCCTGCCTCTGATCCCCAAGTACCGTGATTATAGTGATTATAGGTATGCCTTTGAGGTGTTGCCTGTGGCCTCACTAAGGCCCTCTGTAGAGGTCACATGTTGACCCACTTATCATGTGTCAATCTTGAGCAGTTAGTTCCTCAAGTTACCTTGATTTCTTGGTTTTGCAGGCTGTCTTCAGTCCAGAGTTGTTCTGTATTTCTTTGTGGTTAGACCTAGGCTTGCTTTCTTGAGACTGAAGTGTCAGTGTTTTTACCACCATTTCTTATTGTGTCCTCTCAGGCGACACACAGAGTCCACTCATCTCAGGACCTGTGGTTTCCATGGTTTGACTGAGATGGTGTCTGCCAGGTTTCTCCATGGTAAAGTCACTTCCTGGTTCACCTCTCCCCAACACCCCCTACACACACACATACACACACACACACACACAAACACATAAGTACTGAAATTATTTGAAAGGTGCTAGGGAGACTGGCCTTACTGGTCCCTAGGGCCCCAGGCTCTGCCTACATTTTTGCTCAAAGAAGAAAGGTGAGGAAAGAGGAAGAGGGTAGAGAAGGGGAGAAGAGGGGGGAAGAGGGGGGGGAAGGCAAACATTTGAAGCATACATAGCTCAGTTTTAGGACAAAGGCTTAATATACGTACAGCCCTGGGGTCCTAGCACTTGAGGCTGCACCTGAGGACCCGAGTTCAACCCTGGGACCCACACTGTAGAAGAGAGACAATTCCCACAGCAGACCTCCACAGCAGGTCTTCAGGCTTGACAGCAAACTTTTTCCTGCTGAGGCAGCCTCTTCCTGTGGGTGCGCGCGCGTGTGCGCACATGGGTACGCGCGTGCGCGCACACACACACACACACACACACACACACACACACACACACACACACACACACACACACACACACCTGCAGCCAGGAAAGGGTTTTTTATGCGTCAAGACTGAGTGAGCCGTGTCAATGCTTCAGTTGCAAGTGAAGAAAAGACCTTTGAGTCCAGAAATGAGGTACCATAGAGAGATTATCTGTCCCTCATACCCTGCTTTCACTAATACCCACTTGAAGGTGGCAAGGCTGACCTGTTGGCTCCGAGGCAGGTGCAAGCGCCCCAGCCTTGGAGGATTCTGGGATTGGGTCAGTGTTCCGTTGTCTCCTGCGAGGAACTCAGGTTCTGAGCAAGAGGCCCTGCCTTGCATTTTGCACGGGGCCCTGAAAGTTACACAGTCTGCCCAGGGTGAAGGCACAGGTGTGGACTATTCTTGGTCTGGGAATGTTTCATGCTGACACTGAGAGGGCAGCTCAGTGGGGAGGCGCTGAATGTTCTAGCAAGAGCGGGTGATAGATAATGTGAAAGATGGGTTCAAGGCCTTCAGAAGGAAGATTTAGCCTTGGGCTAGAAACGGAGTGGAGACAGAAACTGGCCAGGCAAGGGGGTGGGATGAGGGGTGGGGCAGCCCAGGAGAAGCAAGGCACTGATGGAAACCTGGCGTGGTGCCCAGCCCCAAGGCGGCCTTGGGCTCTTGGGGCCTGAGTGTCCCTGGCGGTCCGCGCAGACGCCCGCCTGTGGGCACAGGGAGGCGCCACAGTCGCGGGGCTGGAACGTGCAAGGCCGCCTCTGGGGCCCAGTGTTGGCCCAATGTCCCCCGGCAGGGCGGGCCCGGAGCTGTGTAGGGGCCTCCGTGGACCAGGGCACGTCCGCGCTCTGCGCCCGCCTCCGCGCACTAAGTCTAGCCTAGCGGGGAGGGGCCTCCAGGAGGCTCCGTTTGCCATGGTTATGATGGGGGCGATCGTGTTGCAAGTTTGGCCAGAGCTTGTCGGAGGCTTGGGGTGGGGGTAGAGGGTGAGGGTGGGAGTGGGGGGTGGGGGCTAAAACTGCCTCGCCGTGACGCAACTCAGTGCAGGACCTCACACTGCGGGCCTCGCGCTGCTCCGGGTCAGGGACCCCAGCAGTGGAAGGAGGATCTTTGGTCCACTGTGTGCAGAGGAAGGCTAGAAACTCGCGTGACCCCGCCTGCCTCCACTGAGTTCCACCACTTCTTCAACTGCAGCCCCAAAGGGTCTGTGTGCCCAAAGGTTTTGCGCAATTTAATTTTCCGAATTCGGTGAACTGGGAAGAAAGCAGAAGCTTTGGGGACATGTTCGACCTCGACTATCACCTTAGAAAATAATAGATAGCTTAACGTATAAACTGGCAAACACGGAAATGGGAAAACAATTAAATTCCCCCCCAAACAGAGCACTCAGAATCCTACAGCCCCAAATCAAATTCTTTGTATACTGGAATGTTTCATGTTTTGACATGTCTAGTTTTCTTTACAAACTTGATAATTCTGCATAAATCATTTAGTATCTTGCTTTTAAACTATTTTTAATTAACTTATCGATGGAGGGAGGGGTGACTTGTGCGAAGGTGATAGGGTAACTTGCAGGAATCCGTCCCCCTTTTGGCAAGACTCAAGTTTGATCAGGCTTGAGGGGCAAGCACCTCGACTAGCTGAGACATCTGATGTTCCCTCCTCTCACCTGAGTTTGGAGTAATTCTCCTGCCTCAACTTTCTAAGTACTGGGATCACAAGCCCCCGCCAGTTCACACCAAGCTTTTGGTTTTGTGTTACGGCTCCTACAGCTCCCATTTCTTTAAACACATCCTAGGTATGGGGAACGGTTCTATGCTCATGTTTTGCAGAAAGACCAAGTGGATTTACTGTCCCTTGACTACTTGGCTGTGTTGCTGTGGATACCAGGCTTTTTGTAGGCCCCAAACATTTCCTTCTTTGCCGGGTTTGCAACAAACAAACAAACACCAGCTAAACTCATGTGGTCTGACTATGGTGACCTTTGACCAGTTTTACCAGTTCTTATTTTTCAGTTTTCCAGGAATTATCTATTCCCCTTAAGCTTCAGAATTGTTTCACTAAATCAGTACTTTGAAGAGCCCAACAGGGAGACAGTATACAGTGTTTCCTCAAGGCCCCCAAGCGCAGGCCTTGATTCCAGTTAGACTCCCTCTCCGGTTCCCAGTAGACTCAGCAAGCTGGGCTAATAGTTTCAGCAGCTCCCATGGGGTCAGGCTCAAAACAGTGTCAAGGACTGCATATTGAATAATCATAATAATTATCTTATTAAGAGTCCCTTGGAGCCAGGTGTCCCTTGGTGGCACAGCCTTAAGTCCCAGTACTCAGCAGGCAGGAACAAACTCTCATAAATTTAAGGCTAGCCTGGTTTATGTAGAGTTTCTGGGCTACGTAGAGAGATCTTGTCTCAAAAAAACAGGAATAAAACTAACAATAGAGATCCTTAGAGCCATGTGGTACCTCAGACCTATAATTCCAACCCTGGGAAGGGTTGAGTCAGAAGGATCAGGAGTTCAAGGACAGCCTGAGCTACATCATGAAAGTCTGTCTCAAAATGGGGAGTCAGTCGGAGGCTGCCATTAGGTGCGGGCCCATTGAAAATCATGGTCCCCAGAATTTGTTCTCCAAATCTGAGTGGCCAAAGGGACTTTGAGTAACTGAAGATGTGTTATTGCCGTGAAGATTTTTGTGCTTTTGGGGGGTGGGGCAGATTTCTGTTATTGTTTTGACTGTTTCAGTTTCTTTTTGTTTTTTTTTTTTTAAGATTTATTTATTTATAAATACACTGTAGCTGTCTTCAGACACACCAGAAGAGGGCATCAGATCTCATTACAGATGGTTATGAGCCACCATGTGGTTGCTGGGATTTGAACTCAGGACCTTTGGAAGAGCAGTCGGTGCTCTTAACCGCTGAGCCATCTCTCTAGCCCTGTTTCAGTTTCTTGAGACAGGATCCTACTCTGCCTAGCCAAGTACTATGTTGTCCAGGTTGGCCTTGAACTCATAAAATCCTTCTATCTAAGTTTTCCTAAAGCTGGGATCAAGAGTATGCTAGCATGGTGAGTTAGCGTTGCATCAAACCACTCTCCTGGGCACCAGCTGGCACATTCCTGGTCACTCATGAGGTCATACCAACCCTAGATGGCAAGGACATTGGCCTTCACTTTACAGTTATAGAAACTGAGACTGGTGGGGACAGTTGCCCACCATCTTAATGTTCTGGCACTGACAACATGTGTCAATTTCTCCTCTCTGCCTCAGTGGAAGGGGTGAGTCTCAGGTAGCCCTTATGTACTATGCCCACATGGCCACAACACACCTTACTTAAGAGCACCCATTTTTGTCAGTTCCTTCTTTTTGGCTGCACACTCAACACCTCAAGGTTTTATCTCAAGTGACCTCAGAATCTGGCTTCCTTGCTCAGAACCACAAATTCAACTCCCTGGCTGCCCATGGAGCCCCCCTGATTTGTCCTAATCTCGAATTACATCCCTGTAATCCACGGGCAGTTCCTATCTGGATCCCTTGTCTTCTAATGCATCTCAAAACTGCCCCGGAGTTAGAGAGATGGCTAATTGTTTAACTCTGCTTGATGCTGTGCCAGAGGACCTGAGTCAGTTCCCAGCACCCACATCACATCACACGTACCTCACAACCATCTGTAACTTCAGCTTCAGAGGACCTGACGGACACCTCTCACCTCCTTGAGCACCTGCATTCACGGCACATCTCTCCAGCCCAACCCCGATCTTACACATAACCAAAAAGAAATGACCATCTTTTCTAGGTGGGTGTGCCGTTTCTTCTTTCATAATCTTTCTTCTTGTCCAATCAGGAAGTGATGGCACTGCCCACTCCACATTTCACAGAAGAGGCCATTTGGTCACCCAGTTGGCTATGTCACTGAGGCTAGACAGCCAACATCCCTGTGCTCAGTCTGCTAGAATGCGCAGCCTCAGGATCTATTTCCGTGGCTCTGGGCAGTCCTGAGGTTGACTTCCTGATAGAAACAGATAAGTTTCAGGAGCCCCAGGCTAGGCAGGGCAGATGCCTCCTGGACTCTGGTTCTGGGGCAGTGGGGGTTGGGGCATGTGTCAAGAATCTTGAGTAACCCAGATTCTGCCTTTTTTTTTTTTTTAAACTTTCCTGCAAGCTTTCCTGATAAACTGACTTTTATATGGTTGTGGATTGGCTAATCACCTGACCCTTGACTGTGAGACAAGGAGAGGACAATGTAACAAAGGAAGTCTTTCAGAGAAATCATGCTTAAAAGAAGTCCTGCAGAGAGAAAGAGCCCTTGCTTTCCTGCCCAGACCCAAAGCTTAGCTTACATATAGCTGGAATCCTAACTTTTTCCTAACCACCTTGTAGCTTCCATTTTATTTTAAGACATTGCTGAAAGCAGATAGCATACTCACACTGCTGAAGTTTATTTTCAGTGTGTCAAAAATAATAATATTGGGATTAGAGAGAGGCCTCAGTGGTTAGCGGCTCTTGTTGCCTTTGCAAAGGACCTAGGTTGGGATCTCCGCATCTACCTGGCAGCTGAAAACTGCCTAGAACTCCAGTTCCAGGGAATCTGGTACCCTCTTCTGCCCTCCTCAGTATTTCAGACACAGCACATATATATGCAGGCAAACACTCACACACATAACAATAAAAATAAAAATCTTCACAAATAAATACTGTATAATGTGGTGTTTTATCATTTCAATATTACTTCAATTCTACAATTTGCTTCTGACTTTTATTTTATTTATTTATTTTTTTTCCCGGAGCTGGGGACCAAACCCAGGGACCTTGCGCTTCCTAGGCAAGCGCTCTACCACTGAGCTAAATCCCCAGCCCCAGTTATCTTCATTTTTTTTTTTTTTTTTTTCCGGAGCTGGGGACCTGAACCCAGGGCCTTACGCCTAGGCAAGTGCTCTACCACTGAGCTAAATCCCCAACCCCTGCTTCTGACTTTTAAAAAATTATTTCTTCTATTTTGTTTGGGACAGGGCCTTGCTATGTAGCCCAGGATGAGTTGGAGCTTGCTATGTAGCTCAGGCTGGTCTGTCTCAAGCTTGCTATCCTCTTGCCCTGGGCTCTGGAGTGTTGTCAATACCAGTATAAACCACCAGATCCAGTTTCTGGTTCTTTTATAGCACACACATGTGGTTTACATACAAAGAAATGCACTTATAGAGGTCTAGCTTGAGGGATTTTCCCAAACGGAATCTCCTCAAGTTAATCAGCAAGAACTTCCAGCATGCCTGCTGCCAGCACCCTCTAGTAGTTCTTGACACTGCTGTGTCTTCCTCCTTTTCAAAACTGTGCCTGCTTCCATTAGAATTTTCCCTGCTTGAAGGACGGCCCGAGGACATGCACCACAAAGAAAGAGGACCTTCCCTCCTGCTCTAAGGACACCATGGTGAAATCAAACGCACACACCTTGGCTACGGAGCAGAATCCGAGGGCAGATGTGCAGATCCACACACAGTAAGGCTGGAAGAGACTTGGAAAGAGGAGATGGCCAAGGTGCCTTACAACCTAAGTGGCAGATCCAGGATGCAAGCCCAGGCCACCAAACAATCCGGCACTGTTTTTTCACTCTGTGAAAGTTATGTAAATATAACCAACCAGGGGTGGCAGGATGCACCAGGAAGGAGACTTCAGGGAGATTTCCTGTGTATGGTTGAGCATAGACATTGTGGCAAGCTGTGAACAAAGCTGTATACAGCTCACTCATTCAAGTCGCAGACCTGGCCCAGACACCGCAACTCCCAGGATCAGATAAGATGGAACACGCTTGGGGCAATATGGCAGTAGTCTCTCCTGCTCCATCCTGCTGGAGACAACTGAGATGTCAATCAAGAAGTCCTTTACTTGCTTTTGAAATCCTTTCTAGCCATTTCTGAATCAATCTTCTACTAATTTAGAGATACTGTAGAGAAATGCAACAAAGTTACCTTAAGGGTTTTGTTTTTGTTTTTGTTTGTTTGTTTGAAACGGAGTCTTGCTATGTAACTGGCTGACTCTGGAACTTGCTGTGTTGACCAAGCTGCCCCTAAACTCAAAGAAGTGTGACTTCCTCTGCCTCCCAAGTGCTGAAATTAAAGGCTTGTGCCACCATTCCTACCTTTATATTTTATTTTATTAATAATTAAAGTTATTTTTTTTATTCTAAGTAACTCATGAAATAAAACATCACACAGCTGGTTTTAGGAAGCCACTCAGACGCTTGTCTAGTTCATATCTGGGTTAATTTCTCTGCAGTTAGAAAGGCTTCTCTGAGCCAGGCAGTGGTGGTAAGGTGGTGCCAAAGCCAGCAGCATGATCTACAGAGTTCCAGAACAGCCAGGGCTATACAGAGAAACCATGTCTCGAAAAACAACAACAACAAACAAAGAATAGCTGTTCTGAAGCTATGGAGCTTCTCTGGGGTTTCACACACTATAAATCACATTTGTACTCACCCAACAGACAGAGAGAGAGACAGACAGACAGACAGACATGCACGTGCACGTGCGCGAGCGCACACACACAATGACTCAGTTCAAACTACAAAAAATGGTTTTATGGCTTTATATCCTCTTTCATGGCCTCTGTCTTTTGCTTACAAAAGGAATTAGAATATATTTAGACAGGATCTTATGTAGCCGGGCTCACTTCATAAGTTCCTATCTAATAGAGGATCGTCCTGGGGGCATTTTTATAAACATTCAAGGAAAGCACTACGATACCTGACCTTTGCTATGGGGGCATGGACTAGTAATGGAAGAAGTGCAGTTTCTGAATTAGCCAGTGTTAGGTTCATTTCGGCCTTCACAGAGTTGGTTCGTGGCAGATGCCCTGCTAACACGCCGGCGCTGTGTCAAGTCTGATGGAACTGGGAAATGAGGGCAGTTGTACGCCATCTGGTTGTAAGAGTCGGGAAACTGTAATGTTCAATGGGTGTACACATTCCATTAGACAGTCATAGCAGTTACTGAGTAAGTCAGTAAGAAGACTGACTTCTTTTCATGTACACACATCATTTTTTGTAAAGAACTGCTAACCTTTCAGGGAATAGATATTCCAGTGGTTTGGATTTAACTACTAAACAGGCAGATAACTCAAAAATTTCTTTTGTCCTTGGGGCTGTGCGAGCTTTGCCTAGACCTCCAGCTCTCTGAGATCCAGTTCAACAGCTCTAGCATTCCTCACTGGCTAAATGTTCTGCTCGCTGGTAGACCAGAATCCAGGTTGTGAAAACAGTGTTGGAAAGTGACTTGACTGACAGAGCCCATCCATTTGGGGCAGTTCCAGATGTCTGGGTTCTGAAGCACACACAATTGTTGGGAACAATGACACCGAGAGGTCTGAAGTTGTGTAGACAGCTTGCAAGGGGCTTCTGATTACAAGGTAGGAGAAGCAGCATGTATGGGCTTTGGCATCAAACATGGGTTTGAAGCTGGACACCGTGGTACATGCTGGTAATCCTAGCACTGAGAGGTGGAGGCAGGAATATTCTGTGAGGTTGAAACCAGCCTGGGCGAAATAGCAAGAGTCTCAAAACAAAACAAAATTACCAGTGAATGAATGAAAACAAATAAATGAATGGACACCCTGGCTTGAATTCCAACTCTCCTACCTCCTAGATCTGTGACTGTGCAATCTACTTCCCATTTTCACTGCATATACTGCCACCAGAACAGCTGTAGGAAAGGGGCTTTGAGGAGAGCCGACCGTGTGTACAACTGTTGACATGCATGGGTGTCATGGGTGAAGAAACTCAGGTTAAGGAGAGACTGATTTACACATGATATAGTGTAGAGTTGAACAGTTCTCCCTTAAGCAGTGCTCTGAGCCAGGATGTTCTACTGGTGAGATAAGCCTCTGGATTGCTGAGAAGCTGTAGCCCAGTCTGGCCTTGAGTTTTCAACCCTTCTGCTCCTGATTCTCAAGCACTGGGATCATACATGTGCACCAACAAGACTAACTCGAGCAATACTTTTTAATTGCAACCTCTCGATTGCACGATTGACTAATTTTTTTTTTTCGTTTTTTCGGAGCTGGGGACCGAACCCAGGGCCTTGCGCTCGCTAGGCAAGCGCTCTACCGCTGAGCTAAATCCCCAACCCCACAATTGACTAATTTTTAATCAGAAGAGATGTTTGTGGAACCATTGAGCTCAGTTTTCAACCTGCCCATTTGCCTGTGGCAAAAATGAAGATGATGGGCTGCGGGACAGACCACTTGGTGGGTAAGAGCATTTGCTGCTCTCAAAGAGGACCTGAATTCAGTTCCTGGTACCCCTCCTGGTGGCTCACAGCCATCAGTAACCACTTGTCAGCTCCGGGGGATCTGACAGCCTCTTCTGACCTCTTCAGGTACCTATGTGCGTGTAGTACACAAACATACACTCAGCACATACACTAAAATAAATGCTTAAAAAAGAATGAAGATGATTATTAATGAGAGCCAATACGCTGGCAAGAGCCTAGCTTCAGGGGAGTCAATGAGGAAGTCATATGCCCTCCAGAAGGTGGGCATGAAATGAGATATCCCAGTGAAGGTGTCTAGTCTTCAACAGGCCTACTGCTTTTCTCGATCGTCCTCTCCAGAGTTTCTCCGCTCCCTAACAATATCATGTTCATTTGGAGATGAAATAGATTCAAGCTAGTTGGTAGTGTTTCCTGTGAGTGGGGGCTAAATATACAGCAGGCAACTGTCTGCAAAAGATGCAAATCAGACCAAGCTGGCAGATCCCTGCCTGGTACCCGGTCTTGGTTCAGCACCCTCTTCACTAACTTCAGGGTTCTGTTTTTGTTTTGGTTTTTTTTGTTGTTGTTGTTGTTTTGTTTTGTTTTTTTTTCCCCCAGAGACAAAGGTGAAAATTTATCCCATAAGTTAGAATTTCTCTAAATCTGGCTTCAACCCTCTAACACCTTGTCTTGCTAAGATTCAACACAAACCTCTCTTCTTACCCAACTGGTTTCCTTGTTCACCCCTATAAACATCCACTGCAGCTCAGTAAAAAGCCACGTCCTCTCTCACGACTTCTCTTTTCCTAGGCCCCAAATCTTACTGACCCATGAGGACCACTTAGGTCCTCTTGCAGTGAGTGTTCCTGATGCCTGAATGAAATTCTCTTGGCTCATGCAAGTCCCATGTAGTGTGAAAGTGTGTGTGTGTGTGTGTGTGTGTGTGTGTGTGTGTGTGTGTGTGTGTGTGTGTGTGTGTGTGTGTGTGTGTGTGTGTCTGTGTGTGTGTGTGTGTGCGTGTCCATGCATGAGCGAGATGCCAGACCAGGACACTGGATATCCTGTTTCCTTATTTCCTTGAGACAGGATTTCTTACTGTGCTTGGAGCTAGGCTAGGTCGGTATGCCCCAGTGATCCCAGGACCCAACAAAGTATTGTTTTACAGGTATTCACACAGGCAGGCACTGGGATTTGAACTTAGGTCCTGATGCTTGTGCAGCAAGTCCTCTTACCCACTGAACTCTCCCCACCCTTTGTACTATTTTCCCTCCTAACTCCTGTATGATGGCAATAAGTCTGCTGAAAAGTAGAAGTTTGGTTCTAAGTCTCATTGTCTGTATACTGCAGGCAAATACCTTTCTTGGCTTCCTATAATTCTGGAATTGAGTAAGGAAACAAAAAATCCTCTAAATATGTTTAAGATTTATCTCTTTGTGTATGTGTGAGAGACTGCATGGGTATAAGGGTATCACATGCATGCAGATCACAGAGGCAAGAAGAGGGCATTAGATTTCCTGGGACTAGAGTTACATGTAAGCCATTTGGATGCTGGGAACTGAACTCAGGTCTTCTGGCAGCAAATGTTATTAACCTGTGAGCTGTTGGGCCCTACCTTGGTGTTTCCCTCCCCCCTTGCTGAGCCTTTTAGCCTGCTATAGCAAGAAATTGTTTACACCCTTGGGAGCTGCTCTGGGAGCTGCTCTTAGCCCCTGATTTGGGGCTGGGATTCTCCATGGCACCCTTCCTCCCCACTGAGCCTTCCTGCTTGTTGTTGTTAAGAAGTTGTTTATGGGGGTTGGGGATTTAGCTCAGTGGTAGAGCGCTTGCCTAGCAAGCGCAAGGCCCTGGGTTCGGTCCCCAGCTCTGGGAAAAAAAAAAAAAAAAGAAGTTGTTTATGCCCCGGATTGGGCCGGAACTTTCACCACATAGACTTTTTCCTGTTTTCCTGGTTGGGGGTTTTCACCTGCCTTGTTGTTTTCCAAGGCTTTTGCCTTGGGTATATAAGGAGATCTCAGTAAAGCCTTGGGGGCACTCGCTGAAAACGGATGACCTGTGTACTTGATTTATTTCAATCCTGCAGACCTACGCCCGATACTCACACACTGTCGGTGCAGGTACCGACAGTGAGCCATTGTTCCAGCCCTTAATCTTTTCCTCCTCCTCCTCCTCCTCCTCCTCCTCCTCCTCCTCCTCCTCCTCCTCCTCCTCCTCCTCCTCCTCTTCCTCCCTCTTCCTCCCCTTCTTCCTCCCCTCTTCCTCCTCCTTCTCTTCCTTCTTCCTCTTTTTCTTCCTCTACCTCTTCCTCCTCCTTCTTTTGAAACAGGGTCTTTCTATCATGTAGACCTGGAACTTACTGTGTAGACTAGTTTGGCCTCAAACTCACTTGAGATTTGCCTGCTAGAATTAAAGGTGTATGCCACCATGCTAGCTAACCAACCCCCCTTTTATTTTCCTGAAACAAGGTTTCTGTGTCTAGACCAGGCTGGCTTCAAACTCAGAGATCTGCTTGCCTCTGCCTCCCCAAGTGTTGGGATTAAATAAGTGTTGGGATTAAATTAATTTTTTTCTTTTTATTTTATGTTCATGAGGACTCTGTTTACATTTATGGCTGCATGACAGAAGAGGGCATCAGATATGGGAATTGAACTCAGGACCTCTGGAAAAGCAGCCAGTACTCTTAACCACTGAGACATCTTTCCAGCCCAAAATTTTTTTTTTTTTTTCTTTTTTCTTTCGGAGCTGAGGACCGAACCCAGGGCCTTGCGCTTGCTAGGCAGGCGCTCTACCATTGAGCTAAATTCCCAACCCCCAAAAATTCTTTTTTCTTAAGATCAGGTTCTGATCAGTGATGGTTCAGGCCTTTAATCTCAGCACTTGGGAGGCAGAGACAGGTGATCTCTGTGAGTTTGTGGCTATCCTGGTCTACAGAGTAGTTCCAGGACAGCCAAGGCTGTACAGAGAAACCCTGCTTCAGAAAATAAAAAAGAAAGAAAGAAAAGAAAGAAAGAAAGAAAGAAAGAGAAAGAAGGAAAAGAAAATATAGGGGCTGGAGAGATGGCTCAACAGTTAAGAGCACTGACTGCCCTTCCAGAGGTCCTGAGTTCAAATCCCAGCAACCACATGGTGGCTCATAACCATCTGTATGGGATTCGATGCCCTCTTCTGGTGTGTCTGAAAACAGCTAAGTGTACTTATATATAATAAATAAATAAATCTTTAAAAAGAAGAGGAGGAGGAGGAAGAAGAGGAGGAGGAAGAAGAAGAGGAAGAAGAGGAAGAGGAGGAGGAGAAAAGATAGGAAGGGAAAAGAAAGTTAAGGGCCAGAGAATGGTATATATAAATTTTCATTGAACACACATTGAAACATTTGTTAACCAGCAGAACACACAGGATAGAGGTGGGGCTAACCATAAAGAGGCCTGATGGAGGAGAGCAAAAAGGCTCATTCTGAAGGAACTTGAGCACACTATCACTCGTGTGATTTACTGAATGAGGGGTCCGAATAAAAGACCAGGGTCTAGTAGTGTCTCCCTACCCTGACTGGGCCTCTGCCCAGCATCTTTCTCATACCCCCATCTTCCTCCTGTTCCAGCACCCCACCGTTCACACCTCTTTCCTTAGCAGCACAGCTCATTCATTGCACATTCCTTCCGCTTAGAAATTTGTTGGTGCTGGGTCAGGTAGTTCAAGCCTGTAAGTTCAGCTGTCCAGGAAAGAGAATCACAAGTTCTCAAATAATCTGTACAAAGAGGAATGGGGGTGTAGCTCCGTGGTGGACGTATGCAATAGCAGGAACAGGATCTGGGTTCAATCCCACAAGATTTCCAGTATTATTAGTCATAAGATGCATTTGCTTTAGCCGGTAGTGACCCAGTGTTTGTTCCTCCACCCCCTCCCCCAACCCCCTAATGATAACCTCAGCTTCAGGCACCCAAAGCCTTGTCAGGCTGCCGCAGGTACTAGCAGGCCTCAGGAAGCACACGTTAAGAAGACAACATAGAATAGTGACCAGTCCTAAGTGATCTTTTTTTTTATTAGCTTGGATGCCTGATCTACTGAACACCTGATCTACTAGCATTAATCTGTGCAACATCTCTATTAGGTAGTTACCGTCACTCCTCTGGGGTATAAGTCATCTCTGGAATACAGCAAAGAGAAGTCAAATGATTTGCCCAAGATAACAAGTAGGAGGAGAAGCGGGCTGCTAAATTCTGGCCTGTTCAGTCCTTTCTTTTGTCACAGGCACAAGAAAGTACTGCCGGGAAGGTTCCCCACCTTTCTTGGCCAGCTGTGCCTAGCTCCATTAGCAGACGTGCTGTCCCCGGATGATGTGGGGGGCTGAGAGGGTGCTGGCTGACTGAACTGGGTTGCAGGTTTGGAGTGGTCAGTCTTTTGACCCTGAAGTGCAGGAAGAGACCAGGCAGAGAAGCAACAGGAGGTGGAGTCTCCTCCACAGTGGATCTCTTCTGTCCTGAACCTCAGGTTCGCTCACCTTCTAGGAAAGAGCGACCAGCGCCGCCCTGACTGCGCAGGGGGGCGCGTTTACACAGCCAGAATGCATACGTTTAAGGACCGAAAGGTCGATTCTGGGGCTCAGGCAGAAAATTTTTTAAAAGCTTCCGCTGAGAGAAGGCTATAGGGGAAGATGGAGCGGAGCGCGCTGCGCCTGCAGAAACAGCAGCGGTATCCACGCCGCCACGAAACCCAGCCCAGCTAGAAGGCTGGAGCGGAGCCAGGCCGCGAAGGCCGCAGGGCGGAGCGGGGCGGGATCTGGCCACGCCTCCAGCTCCGTTTTCTCTCCCGCCCTTAGCGCGAGTCACGTGGGCGCGGGCGCGTGGGCGGGGCGGTCCCTTGGGAGGAGGCTGGCTGAAGGCTCCCGGCCTCTAGTGCTGGGGACTGGGCCAGAGAAGGAATGGAGGGGTGGGGGTTTGGGGGAGGGGGGAGTGGAAGAAGGCATGCGGGCGGGGTCTGTCGTGGGGGCGGAGACTGTTGCTAGGGCTGGCGCAGGAAACTGGGCTCAGGGGCCCGGCCTACTGGCTGCGGGCTCGGGCGGCTTGTTTACTCCTGGCGGGGGAGCAGTAACCCGGTGTTGGCGGAGGGGGGCGGGGAGGGGGGCGGGAGAGTGAACGCGAAAACGTGGCCCGGAGTTACAGCCTGAGGGAGCGGAGCGGGCTGGGGGCCCGGGCTGCGGTGGGCCTGGAAAGGAATTGGGTGATCGGGCGCAGCGCTGTCAAACAAGTTTTTAGTTGCTGCACAGTTCCTCGCCTGTGCGCCTTCCACCCTGCACACACATAGTACTGTGGTTGGTGAAGGTGCATGCACACCGGTTTTTAGGCCCTGAAGTTCTTGGATCCTTTAGGGTAGGACTGTGGAGCGTTGTTTCTAGCGTTGCTGCCCGAAGAGGTGAACGCCCGTTGCGTGCTTGTTCCTGAGTGGGTCTCTGCCACTTTTTTTTTTTTTTAAATCTAGGAACTGATTCATTTGCTCATCCTCACGTAGTTCACATGCTTGCATCTGGCCACAGACACACAAATAAGCCCTTCGGGGATTGTTCTAGGCAGTTTAATCTCTCGCGCTTGGTTTTTCCAATTCATAGGATGAGTCAGAGGGCTGTTCACACAAACTAAAGTGCTCCACAAATGGATTCGCAAAAATTAGCTAACACCGGGCAATACCTTCCTCAATTGAGTTTCCATTCATCTGAAAAATACAAAGCACGAAGAAACTGTAGCATACACGTCATATGATACTGTATCCATTACTACCAAGTAACCGTTTTATATCTGAGGACTTGAAGTAGTCAGAAGTCAAAAAATGATAATAATAATAATAATAATAATAATAATAATAATAAAGAAGAAGAAGCAAGGGAACAGGAGGCCCCCCCAAAAGCGCTGACCCTATTGGGTGAGGACGTGTGATTTTCTGTCATTAGTGTCTCTGATTTGGAATATCACTCCTCTATTCCCTGGGGTTTGTTATTAAAGATTTATTATTATCTTAAATTGTGTATGTTTGCTTGTGGGTATATATGTGAGTGTGGGTTCCTGTGATGACAGAGGTGCTGGTTCTCCTGAAGCTAGAGTTCTAGGCTGTGGTGTGCTGCCCAGTGTGGATTCAGGGAACTGAACTCCAGTCCTCTGGAAGAGCAACAAGTCCTCTTAACTCCTCAGCCAGCTCTCCCTGTGGCTTCAGGATCATAGAATCCTACCCTTTCTGGGATCAGTGGCCCAGAGGGTGGGGCATTTTATCACCACAGTCAATTACAGTCTTTCCCGTGACCAACAGGAGAGAGAGAGCTGGGAAAGAAAAAGCTGTTTTCTGCTAGAGTTGCTAGGTTGAAATGTCAGAGTTGTGAGTTGCCAACAAACTGTGTTCCCAAGTATATGAAGGAAGTCCTTTGTGGGGAAGGGAGGCTCTTTTGAGGTAGGAAAAATAGATGAAACTACTAAGATAGAGCAAACAGACATGAGGAATTTAGAAACTAAATCATTACAAATAGGTTTAAGCTTGGGCCCTCAAGGGCTGGGAATGGGTCTAGCTCCATGTTAGAGCTCTTGACCAGTGTGCGCAAAGGCCCTGGGTTCAGTCCCTGGCACTATGGCCTGAAGTGTTTCTAGATTTCTCAGTTAAGCCAACAAGTCTGCTCTTTTTTTGCTTAAGCTAGCATAAACCGAGTTCCTCTTACTTATCTCTAAAAAGAAGTCTGACTAATAAGTTTGGCACGGAGTTTATTTTTCCCTCCTAGAATAATGGAAGTTGGGTGCTGGCCACAACTATCACTTCTTAAGTGTTCTACTTCCCGTAGTGAGTCATGCCAAGTGTGTGTGTCCCATAAATGTGGGTTAGACAGCAAGTCCGATTCTTCAGGAAGTATTACTGCAATTGCAACCAGGACACACGTCGACAGGCCCCAACGAAGGGTTAGACAGATAGCACTTAACCTTGGAATGCTGTAATTGTCTGAATCGTGGGTAGAATATAGACTGAGATTCTAGCTTTTTAAAATTTATGTATTTTTTTGAGGATCTTGCTAAGTAGATCAGGCTGACCTGGAATACATGATTTCCTGCCTCAGCCTCCGCACCTTGCTAAGACTGCTAAGGCCAAGTTTACTTACTTATTATACTTACCTTATTTTACTGGCATAGCCTCTTGTGAATCTCAGGTTGACCTTGAACTAGATTCATAGTCAAGGGTGACGACCTCCTTCCAGCTCACAAGGACGCCACAGGTGAGCACCATCATAGTTGGTAAGGTGGTGCTGGAGATCATCTAGAGCTTCACAGATGCTAGGCAAGCACTCCTCAGAACCGTCTCCACTCTCAGGGTTTGTGAGATGAGATTACTTGGTTCTTAGTTTTATGAAGGGGTTGCGGGTGGGAGGAAGGGTAGGAGGGAGAGAAGGAAGGAGGGAGGAAGTCTGATAACGATATTGATTATTAGTTGGTTATAGCTGAAGGGATAGATAGGGGCAGAAATATTTGCAGTCACTAAGTCTTAGACACCAAGAGTTCCTGACATGTCTGTCCTTCTCCTTCCTGAATCGTTCCAGTGATGAGGAACTGAATGGATCACCAAGGTCAAGGGTGTAGGTGAGCCATACAGAGCATGGATGTTTGTAGTAATCCACAAGGAGCATGGGTGGACAGTCTTTTTGCATTTTGGTCAGCAATAGCCATTCTGGGGAAAGAGTGGGTTGTGTGTACTCCTTGGAAACACGTCAGGGATATCAGCCTGGAAGTTTAAAAAGGGAAATGAAGCTGAAAAGAGGTGGCTAGTAATTACTAGCCCTCGCGGCTCCCACAAAACACAGGGGTTCTGTTTCCAGCCACTATATGTTGGTTCATGACCTCGGTTCCAGAGGATCTGACACACATGGTACACACACACACACACACACACACACACACACACACACACACACACACACAAGCAAAATGGTCATACACATAAATAGAAGAAAGAAATCTAAAATGAATGAATCCATTTAAACACTTGAAATGTCTAAAATATCTAAAATACCAGGCCTTGACTCCTCTCGGGGAGGAGCCTCTCTACCTGGTGAGAGCAGGCTGCTGGGTCCTCTGCAGGGTTTGTTGGCAGCAGTCGATTGTCCCTGGAGATGAGAGAGAAACTGAGAAAAGCAAGTCTGAGGACTGCAGAAAAGGGGGAGAAAGAGAAGCAGAGAGAAACAGCAGATGTGGGAGTTTAATTCTGAGGAGAGGAATTTGGAAAGACAAGTTTTTAGAAACTTTGTTGCCTGTTGTGCAATAGAATTCCTCCTTGGCTTCTTCCCTTCAAAGAGTCAACAGAGAGGCTGGCCATGCAGCTCACGGGGTGGAGTGCCTGCCTGATAGTCGCTAAGCCCCCGGTTCTAGCTCTAGGACTGTATCAACCAGATATGCTGGGGCATCTGTAATTCCGGCATTCTAGAAAGTGGAGGCAGGAGGAACAGAAGTTCAAGGCCATCCTTGGTTACATAGAGAGCTGAAGGGCAACCGTGACAATGTGGGTGACTTTGTATGACAAAGCCGTTAGGCGTGAGGAAGCATGGCAAGATGGATCACCAAAAGAAGTACTTGCCCAGAAAGCCTGAAAATCACTGGACCCCATGGTAGGAGAGAACTGAGAGTACTCTTACCTGCACAGTCATGTGGTAGTACATGTGTCATGCCTGAACATGTGTGTTGTGTGTGTACATTACACACACACACACACACACACACACAAATAAAGAAATTTAAAAAGAAAATGCAATAATACTGCATACAGTCTTTTAAAGAAAGCCTCACATATTTTTATTCAGCTAACCAAATAGAACAGATCAAACAAAAAGAAATATCAGATCCCCAAATATGTCAATTGTGGGGACATTTTCAGTGTGGTGAGGTAAGCCATAACTGGTAAATCATGATGATTTTTGCTAGCTCACAGACCTCTTTGGCTTCTCCAGTGTCTCCTCTTGGAAATGTACCTGGTTTTGTTGTGAGTTTTCATCTGAATCCTCTGGGCAATGGGGCAGTTTGATTTGTGTCTTGGCACAAATCAGTCCTTTGACTCAGAAACTCTTGTGAGAGAAACCGGCATGGAATAGTCCAATGGAGTCAGACACATATCATGAGGGTGGAGAAAATGGAGAATAGTAAAGTGCTCTTAACTGCCAAGCCATCTCTCCAGCTCTAGAAGGTGATGTTTTCTGTGCCTGGAGAATTGAGCTGTGAAGAGACATCATGGCCCAGGCAACTCTTATAAAGGAAACATTTAATTGGGGATGGCTTACAGTTCAGAGGTTCAATCCATTATCATCATGGCAGGAAGCATGGCAGTGTGCAGGCAGACATGGTGTTGGGGAGGGAGCTAAGAATTCTACATCCTGATACCAAGCAGCAGAAGGAGAATATGTCCACACTGGGCATAGCTTGAGCCCACCACACAGTAACAACTTCCTTCTACAAGGCCATACCTTCTCCAACAAGGCCATACCTTTTTAATAGTGCCACTCTCTGTGAGACAAGCATGAGTCTATAGTGGCAATACCTATCCAAACTACTACATTCCACTCCCTGGCCCCCATAGGTTTGTAGCCAAAACATACTGCAAAATGCATTTAGTCCAATTTCAAAAGTCCTCATAGTCTACCACAGTTTCAACAATCTTTAAACGTTCAAAGTTCAAAGTTTTCTTCTGACATTCATGCAACTATAATTCCCTAAAAATCAAAGTCAGAAAGTCAGATCACATACTTCCAACATATAATGGCACAGGACATACATTGCCATTCTAAAACACAGGGAAGGGAGCACAGTGAGGAAATACTGGAGCAAAGCAAGACTGAAACCAGCTGGGCGAGCTCTGAGTTCTGTGCTCCGTGTCTGATGTCAAAATGCTCATCAGATTTCCAGCTCCTCTCAGCTGTGTTGACTGCAACACACTTCTTTCTCTTGGGCTGGTTCACTTCCCAGTTAGCTTTCCTTGACAGGTATCCCAAGACTATGGCATCTCCAACATCTTGGGATCTCCAAGGCAATCCAGGCTTCAACTTGACAGCTTCACACAATGGCCTCTGTGGGACTCTATGAAGGGACACCCCTTGACACATGGCCGGCCTCGGCGACTTTTCTTAGTTGTAGAGGGAGATTCTATAACCTCTTCTGTCCTTGACTCTAAATCCAGAATCACGTGGCCAAAGCTTCCAAATTCCGCTGTTTGCTGGGGCCAGAACGTGGCTTTCCTGTTCAATTACATCTTCGCCAGTTTTCTAGTTACAATGGTTTCTTTTACGGCCTAAGCTTGGCCTTTCTGGAACTTACTCTGTAGACCAGGCTGACCTTGAACTTACACTGTAGATCAGAGATCTGTAGGACTCTGTCTCCTGAGTGCTGAGATAAAAGGCCTGGACCTAAGCTTTTCTTAAATTCCTTTTCACAAGATGGAAGTTTAGTTAGGTGGGATCTTGCCCTGAGGTCACTACTCCCTTAATTCCATTTGATATCTTTAATTTGCTTATCTCCTTGGACTCAGGATTCAGCTTCATTCCACTTCCTGGTGCTCCTTTAATCCTTGAAGCATACATTTTGTATTTTCCTTGCTCAGTTCATTCCTTTTAATCAAACTGTTCTTCATAAGAGTGAACCACAGGAGAGATTCTATACGAGGGTGTTTTGAGACTTCTTTTGCTAATGCAGTTAATTTAGATATCTTTACCTTAGCCTTAGGCAGACTCTTTGGATAAGAGCAAAAAGCAACCACATTCCTCACCAGAATACCACACAGTAATCTCTACACAGCATACCAAAGTTCTTTTCTTCTGAAACCTCTTTAGTCAGGACCTATAGTTCAAATCACTCTCAACACCACTCTCTTCCATGTTCCTATTAGCATGACCATTAAGACCCACTTAAAGCACTCCACTGCTTTCCTGATCTAAAGTTCCCAAATCCACATTCCTCCAAACAAAATCACAGTCAGCCCTATCACAGCAATACCCTGGTACCAACGTCTATCTTAGAGTTTCCATTGCTGTGAACAGACACCATGACTATAGGTTTGAATGGGACCATGCCTATTCAAACAATCACACATACCAAGACACATAGAAGACACTAATAACTTGATGTTACCAAATGGTGGTTTGCTTGTTGGAACTGGGCTAGCTGATGCCATAGTAAACGATAATCATCATTTCCCCAGCTTTCAGTAACTGTTGTAAACTTGTTGACTAAGTGAGCATTAGAGGTTGCCTTTGGGTGACTAGTTTTGGTCATGAGGTAAGCCATAGGAGTTACGGTGGAAAATACAAGAGCGACAACACTGTAGAACTGTCTGAAGAGGATTAAAGTCCTCACCCTTCCCCTGAAGTGTGAAAGGAGAGAATGCTTTGCTACTGCATGTGTCTCTTGTTTCCCAGGAGGCACTCAAGCATCTATTGCGCTGTGAGAGAGGATTTGGTAAATCAGCAGTTTATAAGTGCAAACACTGTGAAACGGGCCATGCCTGAGACAAGCTTTGGAAAATCAGAGCACTCCCAGGTGGATAATACCAATGGGTAACTGAATAGGGATTTAATAATTCATAGGGTCTCTATCACAATGAATTAAAAGGTTTACTAAAGCAGGATATGGTCTAACATCTAATGAATTGCAACTTGAGAGAATCAGTGTGATGATGGCTATGACTTAGAGTTCATAAAGTGTTTGGCTCTCAAAAAAAAAAAAAAAAAAAAAAAGGGCTAGGGAGATGGCACAGTGGTGAAGAATGCTTATTTTTTTTCTTTTCCAGAGGACCTGAGTTTAGTTCTCAACACCCACATTGGGCAGTAACTCATGCTCTAGTGGATCTGCTGCCCTCTTCTGGCCTCTGATGACACTGCACACACCCAACACACATACACACACACACACACACACACACACACACACAATTAAAAATAAAATATTTAAACAAACAAACAATCCTAAAGTAGGACCCAGTTTTTTTTTTTAACCTTAACCTCGAGTTTAAACATAGGCACCATTGTCTAAAACTTAGATTCCCCTTCAAATGTAATTTTTCAAGATTAAATAACTTATTGGAAAAAGTTTCTTCTCTTTTTGTAGATCATGATAAATTTCTTCATGTGAGACTCCACCTCTCACTATTGTCAAATTGGAAACCCAGCTCTGAGACACCAGGTTTGTGCAGACAAACTGCTTTCAAAACTAATGTAGCCACCTTAAAACCAAACCAAACCAAGACAAAACAAAACAATTGTGTGTGTGTGTGTGTGTGTGTGTGTGTGTGTGTGTGTGTGTGTGTCCTGTACCCATGGACACACATCAGCAGAAGTTAGAGGACAATTTGCAGGAGTCGTTTCTCTTATTTCCCATTATTTGGGTGCCAGGGATTAAACCCAGTAACCAGGCTTGACACTAGCGCCTTTTCTTGCTGAACCATCTCGGCCTACACATCTTGTTTTATGTTGTGACACCTTTCACAGTCCTGACTTTTCCCCTTGTAGGTGGGAAAAGCTGCCCCAGGCCTTATTATGGATCTGCTATGAGAAGACCCTTCCTTCAGGGGTCATAACAGAGGACACCCCCAAGCCCTCCCTTTGGGAAGCACACAAATGGGATTGAGTTGCATTAGTTTTTGTCATGTGTGATTTGCCTATATCTGGGAAGCTCCAGGGTGACAGTTGTGAAGATGGCAGAAGGTAGTATGGAAATCCTGCTGTTGGTCTTTTATACCTCCACAGGGACTTGACATCAATTCTGGGAGCCACAGTCCACACACCTTCAGAGTGGTCCACTCTGGGTCTCCTCATTCTGCTTCAAGCCCGAGATAAACATACTTTTCATCTTTGCTTCCTGCCCTCACTAGAAAGCAGGCAGCGTTATCCAGAATGAATTTCCTGTGTCACAGAAACCACAGAAACATAAAATGATGAAACCATATGTGCGTATACAGCCTGGGCTTACACATCCTCTTCCACCCACAGTCCTTAGGGCTTGGGTTCCTCCCCCTGTGCCCCCTTTGCAGAGCATGGATTCTTAGTTGCAGAGACCAGGAGAGGAAGTAGGCTTAGAGCTGAGTGTCTGTGCACGGTTCGCTGTCTACACATGTGGAGTCTGTGTCAGTGAAAGTGCCATCGTAGTCATTGTACAGATTTACCCCGGGGACCTCAGGGATATCCTTGAGTTTTTAACAACCTCACAACCTGTCAATCTTCTGGCAATGGAATGCAAAACCTCTTTCCTCCAGAAAAGCCTTAAGACAAGTAGATCAGAGAGAACGGCCATTGGCCCCCAGGCGTGAGTCTGCAAACCACTCTCTTTACAGCTTCTTACTCTTGCAGTCCTTAGAGTGAAAAAAGTGCTCTGGGTAGGTGCTTCCCCCTCCCTCTTCGTGTCCACTAAGATACACCACGACTTTTCTCAACCAGAGAAAAGCACCCAAAATGTTACAAGTGCAAAAATAGCATATTATTCTTTCCATCTGAAACTCACAGCCTGGTACTGAGAGGCCCACAAAGGAAGCTGTGTTTGAAAGCGTGTACCGAAGAGGCAATGGTGGCTCCTGCTTTGACTAAAAAGGAAACTAAGCCCAAACAACTCAGCTGATAGATGTCCTGATGGCCTGCTTTAGAGAAGCTAAATTCTGGAGAGAATTTTAAGAAATTAAAGTTGTGGTTGACTCCTGAGTCCCCCACCCCCACCCCCTGCCACACACACAACACACTCATATACACACACTCTTTTTTTTCATTCCCATGTGTGTGTATATGCATATGAAGTATGCATGTGTATATGCACATTTGCATGTGTTTTGGTACATGCGTGCACATGCATGCACATGTATGTGTGTACCATATATATATGTGTGGACTTGTGTATGGCAGTCCGAGATTGAGGTTGTTTTGGATCAGAAATTATACCCCCATCTCTCTTCTATTTTGCTCATTGAAGCAAGGTCTCTCAATCAGTCCCAGAGCTTGCAGATGTGGCTAGGATTGCTAGCTATCTTGCTCTGGGAAATCCCCTGTTGTTAACTTCAGAGTCTGGAATTACAGGCAGACTACCAATTCTACCTGGCATTTACATGGACACTGGGGATCCAAACTTTAGTCTGTGAGTGTAATAAGCTAATGTTTTTTAACTACTGAACCATCTCTTTTGCCCATGAGTACCTTTATGATTGACTAGTCAGACCCTTAGTTTCTGATTACTCATTGAATATCTACTATATGCTAACCACGGCCCTAGAAAACCAAAGGTACAGCACAAATAAAATCCTTCTTCCCATTGAACTTGTAGCCAAGCAGTTGGCGACAGATTGTCAGGTGGTAATGAGAGCTAAGACAGTCGAACACTGCTGGTTAGAGGGGATGGATGGTGCAGGGTACAGTTTTAGATAGTTGGGAGGAAAATGTCTTCTGTGTTTGAGCACAGACGTAGTTAAATACTAGGCGTCTAGAGGAAGATCATTCTAGATTCTAAATAAGCAATCTCTCAGAGCCAAGGTGGGGGCTGGTTTGAGAAACAGCAAGGGGCCGATGTCACTGGGCAGGCCAGAACTGTGTGGTCTAAGGTCACATGGCTTTGGGGGGGGTGGAGGGAGCCTTGGCGGCTGTGATTGGAAGAGTGACATGTTCCAAGGATCCCTGTATTTGCATGGGTATTGTGTAGAGAGGCAACAGAGACTGGAGGCAGGCAGGGTTCCATTACAGAAGTCCAGGTAGGAGAGATCCTGGTTGGTTCACGGAAGCTGTGCTGGAAATAGGTATTAGGCAGCCAGAGGCAACAGGTTGCTTTCTTGTTTTGTTTAGTTTTTGTTTTTTGTTTTTTAATGTCTTACAGAGTTTGAAACAGGAAGGAAGGAAAGAAAGAAAGAAGGAAGGAAGGAAGAAGGAAAGCCATGAGATAAAGATGTTTCCAAGGATGTATGCTTGTTTCTGGGGAACTAGAAGAATGCTGTCATTTACTGAAGTGGGAGGGAGCAGGTTTGATAAGAGCCATCAGAAGTCTGATTCTGGACAGGGAACCCCGGAGGTCTAACAGACAGCCAAGTTGGGATGTCTAGCAAGAATGGTGATAGAGTTTGGAGCTGGCTAGGAGGTAGTGGTTCACCTTAATCTCAACACTTGGGATACAGAGGCAGGCAGATCTCTAGGTGTTTGAGGCCAAGCTGGTCTACAAAGTAAGTTCCAGGACAGCCAGGATTACCCAGAAAGTCCCTGTCTTCAACATCATCATCATCATCATCATCATCATCATCATCACCACCACCACCACCACCACCACCACCACCACCACCACCACCACCACCACCACCATCAATACCAACAATAGGGGTTTGGAGTTCAGGAAACCAAATGATAGAAAGTCTCACCCAGAGGTAGAGGCCGAAGATCCAGTTCACTCCAGAAGCTTCATTCTACTCTAAATAGATGGCTGGGAGCTTCCCAAGAGCCCAGGAGCCCACAGAGCACTTAAAGCATGCTTTGAACTGAGGAGCACCTTGACCGTAGATCCCTGTTACTCTTTCCCCAGATGCGATCAGCAATCCATCTAGCAGCAACAGCTTAAGGTACTGTGCAGGACATTGCCTACATCGTGGACAATGAGACTGACCTGTAAATATTTAGTCTTATAGGAGATTAAGACGCAAGGTAGAGACTCCAGCATAGAGAGGAGGCTGCTCTGACCGTGGGGGAGGCACTTCATCCTGCTTTGGAGGCCAAAGAAAGCATGTCAGAGAACTCGCTGCCCAAGTGTACCTGCTTAGGGATGAGTAGGGAGGGCCATGTAGACCGGTGAGTGTGAACAAGGTGGTTTAAGCAGAGAACACAGCAAATGAGAAAGGAAGACGTGTGTTCTGATGAGCAGCTGAGCATGGCCGGAGTGCAGCATGAATAGGGTAGACAGAAGCAGAGAGGGAGGCGGGTGGCGGCTCATCGGGAGGGTTCTATGGGTGGTGCTGGAACTGTATTAGAAGAGCTTCAGGCAGCCCCTGGAAAGCCTTAGGCAGAGCTAAGAGGTTAAGGAAAGGGTAGATTGGAGAAGCCAAGCCTGTAAGTGGCAGATTCTGAGGAGGGTGGCCATTTTAGGCTGATAGTGCCCCAATATGACCTACATGTGCATCTGTACAACCTTAGGTAGGGGACAGGACAAAGGTCTGGATCTCAGCTGATGGGAGATATTCTTCAAAGGGTTGGTTACTTGAATGGAAGGGAGGCAGAAGGTGCCAGCACTTTTGTAGATAGCCAGGGTGTGGGAGAAAGGAAGGTCAGCCCTCAGCAAGGGCAAGCCCTTTAACACGGGGAAGCAGACACAGCAGGACTACAAACCCCAAAGGTCAGTCTTTGCAGGTACAGTTGGCTTGGCATGCACCGTGCTGCATGTATTCAGGGGTAGGACCTGGCTTCCAAGGGAAGGTTCTTCATGCTGGGTGTCTGTATGTCGACACCAGGCATCTGTGATGGGACATTCTGAGCTGGGGCTACAGTGAGGAGGAACAGGGATGTAGATTGTAGCAGTAAAAAGGGATTTGCATCTAACATATGCTGGGAGAAGACATATGTCCCTTAACAGCCTGTGATTCCAAGAAGATATTTCAACCAGAACAAACTCTGGGCTCACTTTGCACATAGGGGGGATGCATATGTTTTGTCAACTAAGTGAGCATTTCAGTTTTATCAGGAGTCAGTCATTTTAGGAAGTGTATATTTGATTAAAACTTTAAATGAAGGGCTGGAGAGATGGCTGAGTGGTTAAAAGCACTGGTTGCTCTGCCAAAGGTTCTGAGTTCAATTCCCAGCAACCACACCATGGCTCACATCCATCTATAATGGGGGTCTGATGCCCTCTTCTGGCACACAAGTGTACAAGCAGATAGAGCACACACATATATAAAATAAATAAATAAATAATAAACAGATAAGTCTGTTTTAAAAAAGTTTAAATGAGATAGTTTAAGAAAAATAAATCCATCTGGGTGGTGGTGGTGCACACCTTTAATCCCAGAACTTGGGATGCAGAGGCAGGTAGATCTCTGAGTTCTAGACCAACTTGGTCTACAGAGTAAGTTCCAGAACTATATAGAGAAACTCTTGTCTAGAGAAAAAACAACCAAATCAATGAGTAAATAAATCTTAAAAATTAAAAAAAAAATACATTAAGGCTGGGGATTTAGGTCTGGTAGAATGCTTGTCCAGTAAGCTCAAAGTCCTGGGTTTAATCCCCAGTATTGCAAAAATAAATTAATAAGTAAATAAATATCTGTAATGGTATACATACATGTAATCATAGCATGTGAGATGTGGAGGCAGGTAGATTTCTGGGAGTTCAAGGGCAGGTTGGGCTATACAGAGAGGCCCTGTCTTTTTTTTTTTTTTCCTTTTTTCGGAGCTGGGGACCGAACCCAGGGCCTTGCACTTGCTAGGCAAGCGCTCTACCACTGAGCTAAATCCCCAACCCCCCTGTCTTTTTTTTTTTAAAGCAAATAAATAAATAAAAATTATAAAAAGGAAAAATCGGGCCAGAGATGTAGCTCAGTTGGTAGCGTGATTGCTCAGTATGCATGAAAGAAGCCCTGGGCTTGGTTCCCAATGAAACGAAAATGGGTGTCGGTGCATGCCTGTGACCCCTGTCCTTGGGAAATGGGAAAACCCTTATCTATCTAAAAACCTCAGTGTAGGCCTACAGTGCTAAAGACCCCATCTCAGAAAACACAAACAAAAACCAGAGGCAGACACTTTTAAACTTTTATGAAGCCTGGCAGTCTAAATCTTGCTGTGCTGC
This sequence comes from Rattus rattus, assembly GCF_011064425.1. Classification (NCBI taxonomy): domain Eukaryota; kingdom Metazoa; phylum Chordata; class Mammalia; order Rodentia; family Muridae; genus Rattus; species Rattus rattus. The sequence continues at coordinate 59,078,495 of NC_046165.1, read as the reverse complement.
TCACTCCAGCTGGAGACCTACTATGTGTATGCAACTTTCATTTAGCTCAACAAACATTTCTGGAGCCCTGGGTTTTCCTATGAAGACTCATTTCCCTTTCGTCTCAGACACCCCAGTCCCTGGGCTGCAATTAACAGTGACATGTTTTGTTTTCCATATTGCTCCTCAATTATGAGCGAACAGCAGTCTGCTCTCGAGGAGGCCAAGTGTCCTTTGGGGCAGGGACCATATTGCAAACTTCAGGGTGATCAAGAGAGACTTGAGAGGGGTGACTATACAGAAGCAGTTGAAGACAACTGGGAACAAGAACAGAAAGCCACGTATGGACTGCATATGTGCCTTCAATAATAATGTATACAATTCCAACCCACATTTCATGTTAAGGAGAGGAAGGCTTCCTGTATTAAATAAAGTCATCGATATGATGTGATTCCCTATAACACTCTATTCTTAGTTCGAAACAGAACTCTTTCCTGAGTTGAGATTTCAAAGGGAGCAGCACTCTTGGGTGACTTATACCCTGGGCAGGATGGTCCTGAAGTAGGTATGGTAGGCATTTTAGATTAGTTAAGTTATCCATGGGGGCTATCTTGTACACAGCAGGATATTGGTGAAATCCTTGCCTTTTAGCAGCTTAGATGTCAGTGGGGGACCCCCTCCCCAACACCAATAAGAAATATCTCCAGATATTATTAAGTGTTCCTGGGGACAAAAATCACCCCTAGTTGTGAATTATCTCCTGTAGGAATTTTGGTTCCGGTTGGATAATTTTCAACAAATAATTGAAGGCAGGAAAAAGAGCATATTATTTTTTTTTTAATTTATTTATTATGTATGCACAGGTCTGAGGATAACTTGCTGGGGTTGATTTCCTCTGCCACCTTGTACATGCTGGGCTCTAAATTGGAGGAGGACATCAGGCTTGGCCACAAGCTGTGTTACCCACAAAGCCCTCTTGCCAGTACCCAGGACATACTGTTTTGTTATTTGCTGGGAGCTAGGCAATATCTCTTATTACTCTGCTTTGTTTTATAGATCAAGAAGCCGATGTTTAGGGTTGAACCTGCTGAAGAAGTCGATGCTAGTTCAGCGCTTAAAATAGGATGTGACTTCCAAAACTTTACTAACACTCCACTGCCTCCTAGAAATGCAGGAAGTCCCAAATTGGAGGTGAACTGCAACTTCAAAATATTTTAAAACATTTTTTTTGGGAAGGAAAAGGCTGTTACTCTTTTACTCATTAAATTTGATTACACACACACACACACACACACACACACACACACACACGCTTAGACATTCGCACACGCCCCTCTCCACCGTCCTTGGCCTTATCTAAAAAAAAACATAGAACTACACAATGGAACAGCTTCGATTCTCCCTGTTACAAATTATCCAAAAGCCAGAGCCTAACGGTGCCAAAAAGCAACCGGTATTGTTTACACAAGGGTTGAAGGCTAATAGTTAACTTTCTCCCCATTTAATTCCAGAAACAGTAAACATCGCCTCGCGTTACAACTACAAACGAATAAATGTCATAAAACCGGGGAAGAACACTCTTGGTCCAAAGCGAAATGGAAAGGTTGGGTTTTCAAGCGCTTCCGCCCTCGCGCACCGCCTCCCGCTACCCGGCTTCGGGTCCCTGTCGCCCTCGCCAAGCTCCTGTCCCTGGCGCCTAGAGCTTCTGGCTTCCTTTCCCGCCCTGGGGCGCGCTGGAAAAACAACAGCCAGAAACTTTGGCTGGCTTTGCAGTTCAGGGGAAAAAAAAAAAAAAAAAAAGGAGTGGGGGTAGCAAGATACGCTATACGTAGTTCGGTTCCGGGCGGTGCTGAACGTTCGGATTTCGGGGTGGGGGCTGGGGAAGTGGGTCACAACTCGGTCAGGTTCAAGTGCGCATGTGTGAGAGGAGGCGCTCCAGCACTTATTGAGCGCCCACTGTGTACAGCCAAGCAGTGTTTGTGGAGCGAGCGCGCGCGTCCGGGGCTGGGGGCGCGCGAATCGTGCGCGCGCGTGGCCGGGGGTGTGTCCCCGCGTCTAGCTGGCTGGCTCGCGGGCGGACTGGCTGCGAGCGACTCCGCGCGCTCCCTTCCCGGGCGGGGGAATCCGGGCCGGGTTGTGGCCGCGGCCGCGTACGTGAGCGCAGTGTCCCGGAGAGGGAGGGCAGGCCGGCCAGGTGGGCGCGAAGGCGGCGCGGGAGGCGGCGCAGTGCAGGGGCCGCGCCGGTGGCGGGCAGGGCCGCGGCCGCTGCAGGGAGCCGAGCTGTCCGGGCCAGTGGCGGGCCGAGGTGAGCTGCGCGCGGGACCTCGCGGGGGTTGCAGCCCCGGATTGGGGCCGACAGCCGGGGGTGGGTGGGGGACCCAGGAGGCTCGCGCGGCTCGGGCAGGACTGGGGCTGCTGCGGCGCTGGCGGGGTGACTGGGTGGGGGTGGCCGCTCGCCCTCTCACGCGTCGCCTTGTTTATGTCGCGGGTCCTACGGCCGGATCTCCCTCCCAACTTTGAGCGGTGGCCGGGAGTGGCCTCGCGGGGCCACACTGACCTGTTAACCTGCTCCTTTTCCGGCTGGGCCGTCAGCCCTGCGCTCCGCGCGCCCCTGCCCTCTCCAGATCCAGAGAGCGCGGTGCTGCGGGACTGACCTCGCGACACACCCTCTCTCAACCCTCTTCTTGCGGCCCCCGTCGCAGCCCCCTTGGCTCTAAGCCTTCCGGGCTCACCCCCGGTCCCTCCCTGGCCGTGGCACTGTGGGCCTCTGGAGTGGCCGATGGGGGCCTGGAAAGGGAGTTTGTCATGGGCAAACAATTCCAAGGCTTCCTGCCTGGGAGTTAAGGCTCTGCGCCTTCACTTTAGGGCCCACTTGGAGATCTAAAGAGACCCACCTGCCAGCAATCCTGCGCAAGCCCTGTTTTCCATCCCTCCCTTTCCTGTGGTTCTGGAGGACTTCCACCAGGCATGGGTTCCCATGATGCCAGGCCATGGCACAGGGGCTATCTATAGTTCTTCACTGCTTTCTGCACTCTCCCTTAACAGAAAGGTGTAAAGTGGAGCGGTTTGTTTCAAAGTGAGCAATCAACAGGTATTGTAGCCTGGGGACATCCTCCTAAGGGGGTGTGTAAATAGAGGTGCTTGCTTCGGAAGGGTGAAACACAAGGAAATTGGTTAGCCCACAGGTACCTCTGAGAAGCCTCTCTCCACTCTCCCCACTGCCAAGCTTTCTGGATGATGTTTAGAGGCACGTGAAAGACTAGAGAGAAATGATTTGAGAGCTCACATTTAAATCAATGTGCTCCGGCTGCAAAGTTAATGCACGCATTGAGGCACAGGAGGCATGGTGGTTAAAGGTGGGGAAGGGAACGCAGCACTCAGTTTGAAATAGTTTCCACTTGTGGACAATTCCCTGGCAAGACTCAAAGTCAAGAAGGAAGAGTTCACAGGTGACAAGCTTGCAAAAGGATGTCCAGGGGCTTGCTTGTCTCAGTGAGAAAGACTACAGAAGACACATAGATAATTCCCCCCCCCCCCAAGGGCTTATAATCTCTCGGAGGACATAGAAAGACTTGAGCATGTGAAATAAGACTCCAGATGGGGCACAGTTAGTTGTTACAATGCCAGGTGCAGAACTGGATGCTGTTGGAGGTCACAGGGGGTGGGAGGGGGAGTTACGGACTGGGCTTACCAAACCTGTGCTGTGTCCTTGAAAGGGACACTTATGAAAATGGGATACAAAGTGGGGACGAATATGGGTTTCTCTAGAAACCAGGAGATGGCCTTGGCCCTTCTGGAATGTTTCTTGAACAGTGAGAGATAGAGGGTCAGTGTCTGAGATTGTGAAAGTCCTAGAAAGTCAGACTGAGGAATGAGACTTTTATCCAGGGTGTACTGGGGAGACATCGGGCTTGGGGGTGAGGTAACAAGGGCATTGGTAAAGAATTTTAAATCCGATGGTAGGAGACAGACCAGTAAGGAGCCCGTTGCACTTTTGGTGTGCCATGGGTTTGGACTTGGTTTGACTGGAAGACACTGCTGTTGAAATAATCTGTTGACAGGGGCAGGGTGAAAGGAAGAAGGGAATGAGAATTAATTCCTGGAGGAAGCTGATCACACACCAGGGCCTGGAGCTGCTGTAGTTGGTAATTGGAATGGGAAATGTGTGTTTTCATAGAGAAGATAATTGCCATTTGGGCTCTAGAGAAGTCTCTTGCGTTTGCCAGGTTACCGCGAGGCAGGTATGTAGGTGCTCGTAACTGTGGCTCTGAGAGGTGGCAGCCCTGGAGCCGAGTGTATGGAGACCAGTCAGGGAGCTCAGGGAGCAAGCTGGGGGTTGTCTTGGTCATAGGAGCTGCAGAGAATTCATGGAGGACTGAGGGTCTGACCTACGGGGCTTCTGTTTTGACCTCCTTTTACTGGACACTGTCTGGCTTTGAACCCTGGAGATGGAGGAGCAATACTGGGGTGGGGAGTGGGCTTCTAGGGAAATGAGGCCATTTATTATAACCAAGGGGGCGAGGGTGGAGGTCAGTGGAGTGGGCTTTGCTCGGCTGCTGCACGCTGAACTTTACTCTTTACAGAGATATTAAGGTAGGTCTCCTGCCCTGTTTGTGCAGGGGGAGGATTGAACTGCAAGACAACTTAAAGACAGAGGAATTTAGGACCTTTGGTAGGCCTGGCTTATCCAGTCCCATCCAGTTACCCCTTCCCAGGATTCTGGTGAGAAGAAGGCATGCAAGGGAGCCGGCACTCCTTTTACTTTTTTTTTTTTTTTGTCCCCTGCGCTCTGGATTCTGCTCTCTTTTTGCAAGAGTGACTTAGGGTGATTTGCTGAACCAATTCCCAAAGCCTCAGCTTGCAACATCTGAATTTGAAGGATGGTTGGTTGCAAAAGGTTGTGGAGTGAGCTGGGATCTCTCCTTTGAGCTGCTTATTTCTTTGAGATGCAGACTCAGTGAATGAGGGGAAGAGGGGCTTGAGGGATGGGGGCTGGAGGCCATAAGGACCGTATTCTTTCTTACCTTCTCCTTCTCTTCCCTTTCCTCTTCTTCCTTCCTTTCCCTTCCTCCTCCTCTGTAATCTTCCTTGCTCTTTAACCCAGGAACCTTGAATTCACAGCAATCCTCCTGCCTTGGCAGGCCTGAGCCATCGGCAGGCTTTTCCCTTATAGTGACAAATTGTGTAGAGCAGACCTCAGATGAATTCTTCGGCTCATCCTAGGGCAGTGTTTGTATGCAGTTGTGACTATGACCTAAGGTAAAAGAAAAGTTGAGGCATCTGACAAGATGGCTCAGTGGGCAGTGGGGCTTGCTGTTGAGCCTGATGACCTGACTTTGATCCCTAGAATTCACACACACACACTCTCTAATAATGAAAGGAAATTTATATGGTGAGTTTATATACCTAATTGTGTATATAAAAATCTATTTCAGTTTGTGAAGTCTTAACCTCTTCTCTTGGTGCAGACTTGGACTTTTTTATTGTCCATTCTGTTCCATTTCACCAAAAATTTCTATTGTTTCCCACCAAGTGGATCCAACTACTACTCTCTAGTGGATCGTAACCCACTCACGTTTGAAATGCACGGGGAAACTTTCCACATTCTTGAACTATTTATGAAGCTGTCTGTGAACAGAGCTACACCTCCCAGAGCTGAAGGTAGCTGAAAGCCCAACGAAGAGGTGGGAGTTTGTGGTCTAGTTGGAGAGATAAGATGTATCCTGGAGAAGGGGCAAGGCAGAGTGTTAAATGCCAAGGTGAGAAATTAGTATTTGAAAGGGCTGGAGAAGAGGAGGGCGGGGCGGCCCAGTGGTGTGTGCTGATGGGCTTGGGAATAACCAAGTCTGGGAGGAAGTTTGGGGCATCTCAGGGCTGTGTGGGAAAGACACATAGTGAGTGAGGGCCAGCTAGGGCTAGGGATGTATCCCGTGATTGTGTATAAGAGGGAGCAGAAATTTTTGTGAAGGAGGACAGGAAAGGTGGTTTAGAGGCTTGTGTAGTGTAGGGCTTGTGCACATGTCTGGTGATTTATAGGTTAGACAACACCAAAGTTCCAAAGGTTTTCTTTTTCTTTTTGTTTTGAGACAGAGTTTCACTATGTATCCCTGGCTAGCCTGTAGACCAGGGTGGTCTCCGACTCACAGAGATCTGCTTGCCTCTGCCTCCAGAGTGCTGGGATCAAAGGCTTGCATCACCAGACCTGAGCCCCACAGTTTTAAAAAAATTGGGAGCAGGCCAGAAAAAAACCTGGATTTAGGGCTTCCTCAAGTTGAGGGACGTGTGCCTGGTGAGTACAAAAGACAGGCGTTATAGTCCCCTGTTGCCGTGGTCTCAGTGTCTCTGGCTCTTTGAATCCGTCTTTGCATTCTTTGCATATATAGGCATTCGGCTTTGGGACCTCAGGTTTCAAGACCTTAAATGCCAAGGCAGGGAGCCTGGAATCTATGTCATGAACTCTGGCTGGCCACTGGAAGATTCTGTAAGGGCATGACATGGAGTCTGCTGGGATATTTGCGTGCAGTGAATTTGTGTTATGCGAGTCAGAGGCTCCTGAGGAGAATGGATCCTGGAAATACTTTATATGATCAGAATTCTATGTTTTTTAGGTTTATTTTTACATGTGAGTGTTTTGTCTGCATGCATGTGTGTATACCACATGTGTAGTGTGCATGACAGCCAGGAGAAGATGCTGGATCTCCTAGAATGGAGTTAGGACTGTGAGTCTCCATGTGGCTCCTGGGAGTATAACCTGGGTCCTCTGTAAGAGCAGAAAGTGCTCTTAACCACTGAGCCATCATTCCAGCCCCAGAATTCTTTTCTTTTCTTTTCTTTCTTCCTTGTTTTTTGTTTGTTTTTTTGTTTTTTTGAAACAGGGTTTCTTTCTCTGTGTAGCTCTGGCTGCCCTGGAACTTGATCTATAGAACACACACTGGCCTTGAATTCACTGAAATCTGCCCGTGTCTGCTGGGACCAAAGGTGTTCATCACTGCCACCTGACCAGAATGGTATTTTTTTTTTTTTTTTTTTTTTTTTTTGGTTCTTTTTTTTGGAGCTGGGGACGAACCCAGGGCCTTGCGCTTCTTAGGCAAGTGCTCTACCACTGAGCTAAATCCCCAACCCCCAGAATGGTATTTTTTAAAGCAAACTTTTGTTGGATAAATCAAGGTGACACTTGTTTCTAGGGATGCCAGCCTTACCAGCGTCTTCACTGTAGGTTTCTGGCTTGCAGGCTTAGGTGGCTCCCAGAGTGTCATTCAAGGGTGATGAAAACCTGGTGTGGTACTGAGTCAGGATTATCAGATGTCGTGAGGCAGTGTTTCCTCAGGACCTGGCGTGTCTGTGAGACAGTACCTGGGGGAGGAAGGGCCAGGCCATCTCTCTTTACCCCTGGGATGGCTCCAAGATTCAGGGAGGCTGGAAAACAGTTGGTTCAAGTCTAGGTAGTGATATGGAAATGACTCCAGAAAAACCAGTCTGATTTGGTGACCAGCTGAAGTGAGTACATTCAGGTTTTTGTAGTCTAGAATATTCTAGTGTACTCCGAAGAATCCGTAGTCACCTGTGATTCAGAGGCGTGCCCACATGAGCTACAGGTGAGAGGGCCTGGCGAATAGTCACCCGTTTTTGTTTTTGTATAGGTAGGATAAAATTCAATTATTTTAAAAAATACTGTTTTGATAGCATAAAAAAAAAAAAAAACAAAGAAGTTGGAAGCTAGGATTGGTGGCTCATAGTCCTAGCAGGATTGTTAAGTCTGAGGCCAGCCTGGGCTACCTAACTTTTGGGGGAAACTTTTTTCTTTGAAGTTTAACTATATTCTTGTTTTTTTGTTTTTTTTTTTTTAATATGTGTGTGTAGGATGCAGGAGTGGCCAGGAGTCAGCTGAGTCCTGTCAGACTGAATCCCTTTCCTGTTTTACGTGACCGAGGGCTAGCAGCTATTTTACATTTTGGCTTTAGTAAACTTTAAAAAAAAAAACAAAACTATTTTCATTTTTAAAATCAGCTTATAATGTGTTAGCCTTGTGCCTTTTTGAACGAGGGGTGGCTTGCTTGTGTTGTGGCTCCCCTTCCCTATCTCCTCACCCCTGCTTCACCCATCCTCCTTTTGTATCCTCTTGAGACCCGGAGGTTATTCTCCTCTTTCATGTCCCATGTGTCCTCTGCCTCTGCTTCTCCATCTTGCCTCATTCCCCAGCATTACCGTCCCTGGGCTCTTTTCTAGATGTTTAGACTCCGTTCCTAAAGTTTTTAACATTCCTCCCCCTCAGACAGAGTTTCTCTGTGTAGCCCTGGCTGTCCTGGAAGTCACTCTGTAGACCATGCTGGCCTTGAACTCACAGAGATTTGTCTGTTTATGCCTCCTGAGTGCTGGGACTAAAGGTGTGTTCACCACTCAGCTGTATTTCACATTGAAAAGAAAAGAAACGAAAAGAAAAAACCACACACACACACACACTTGTTCGTATTAAATCATAGGTGGTCAAGTGTGGCGGGCTGCTTGGCGTTATTAATTTGATTGGACAGTCACATGCAAGAACTTAATTATTGGCACCCAGTCAGCCTCGAGGGAGGTCTGGAAGCAAAAGCTCTGTGGCACTGCTGTTGGTTGGTTCAGCAGTTTCCCAGTGTTGGGGGCGTCCGTGTTTATCCAGTTTAGGAGTCACAGAAGTGGAAGGGTTTGTTTATTGTACAGAAAACCAAGGTTCAGTCATGGAGAATGAGGAGCATGAATTAGAAAGAAATTCAGTAATGAATGAATGTCTAGGGCGGCTTGAAACATTTCAGATGTGGAGGTAAAGACACTCGCTCCAGCGCCACAAGTGTGACCTCTGAACTCGCGAAGATGGAAGCCCTCTGACCTCCACACACATGCGTGACCCATCATTATGCACATATGGTGCGATACCACTTAGAAAATTAAAGCCAAATCGAGCTTTAACGTTTGGAGATGTTTATGCATTCCGATCAGAAGTTCCTCTTCTGAGACCATATCTAAAATGTAGATGATGTTTTACACAGAGATTACCCAGAAATCGGAGAATATATATTGAAAAACGATGTCATTATGTAGCCCAAGATGGCCTCGGGTTCACAGCAGCCCTCCTGCCTCCACCTCCTAAGTGGTGGGGTTGCAGGCAGTTCGAGTGGATGCATGTTTTATGATGGTGGAACACTACAAGATTATGAAAAGTAATATTTAGGAATTGTTTAAAAAATAACCGAGACGATGTTTCTGCCCAAGATGAACTCAAAGGTTTAGTAAGAAGCAGTGGTGGGGGTTGGAGGACATGACATGTGCTCCTGACACTAATACGACTCACACTGATGCTGCCTCTCAAGCTGACGGGCTTTCAGGCCTCTAACTGCAGACACTGAGTGAGCAGATCTCAGGTCAGCACGTAGACGGGTTTGTCCAGTTGGCAGGCTGTGCAGCAGTGGACATGACTGCCTGTGCAGTAGTGAGCCTCCCATTGTTGGGCGCATTCAAGTTGGATCTAAGCTATTGATCAGAGATGTTTAGAAAAGAAGGAAGGAAATCAGGTCTCTCTAGAGCCTGTTTTGAGTCTCAGTGACACCGTGACTTGTCACAGCCCAACGATGGCGTGGAATGGTGGCTGTACCTCTTGGAATCAATCTCACTACCTAAGTTTCTAAGAAAGTTTTTGCTCCGTTTTTTCAGTGCTGGGGATGGAACCCGGACCTCACACAAAGGCAAGAGCAGGGTTCGTATCCCAGCCTGGTTCTAGCCTTTTTGAGACGGTTGGGACTTGTTTTTGTGATTGTTATAATTGAATTCGGTCCTCAGGAAAGGTAAGGAAGAGGGGAGATGGCAGATCATAATGAACACTCTGCTCTGTTAACTTTTGAGTATGAGTGGGGTTTGTATATGTATGATTGCGTGTGTGGTGTGTGTGTGTGTCTGTGTGTGAGTGTGTGTGTGTGAGAGAGAGAGAGAGAGAGCATGGATGTGGAGGCCACGTGACCATCGGGTGTCTTCTCAGCTGTTCCTCACGTTAGCTAGTTATTGATACAGGGCCTCTTACAGGACCTAGAGCTCACTGACTCTGGCTAGTCTAGCTCGTGAGTTTGTAGTAGGGATCCTCTGTCTCTACCTCCTCAGTGCTAGAATTAAAAGTGCCAGCATGTTTGCTTAGATTTTAGTGGATCTGAACCCTTGTCCTCAAGTTCTTTACCCACTGGGCTGTCTTCTCAACCTTAGGTTTTTTTCTGAGACAAGGTCTCACTGTGTCGTCTTGGCTAGCATGGATTTTATATATAGACTAGGCTGGTCTTGAACTCATAGAGATTTACCGGTCTCTGCCTCTCAAGCGCTGGGATTAAAACCATGTGCTACCATACCCGGCCCCTCCTTTTCTTTTTTGAGACAATTTCTCACCTAACATGAACTGGATTTATACTCACAGCTGTGCTCTTGCCTCGGTCTTAAAAGTACAGGTCTGGGCCACACCACCAGCTCCGGGTGTTCACGGTGACTTTTGCTGTTGTTGGTACTGCTTGGATGGCCCTGCAGCGGGCAAATCTCAGCTCCTTAGAGACTATGTTGGTTGAGTTTATCTTCCAGGACTGCCACAAGCTGATTTCTGTCTCCATGCGGTTCATGCTTCTATTTTGGCATTCGAAGAACCATCATCTGACAAGAAGCGCTCTGTTCATATGGCGATGGTAATTTGGGAGCCCAGCAACTCAAGGGGCGTGAAAAGTGATGCTGAAGAATTTGGTTGTGTAGAACTGAAACAAGATATTTGCACACTTGTTTGTTTTTGACACAGGGTCTTAGTATGTGTGTTTGATGGTCTTGAACTTATGACCCTCCTGTGTCTGTCTTCTGAGTCCTAGGGTTACAGGCATAGCATGACCGCTGAGCCTGGCCGAGACTGTAGATATGGACGGCTAAGCCCAGCTCTTGCTTACGTGGGATGATGACCCAGCTCTCCTTTATTTCCATGTTGCTTGTGCTTTACATGGTGTCTGTACTTGTCTGGATGCTGGAAATTGCTTCTTTGGCCCACATGTGGGTTGATGGAGAAAAGTTAAGACTAATATATAATTCTTCATGTGCAGTGTTGAGGAGGGGACCTAAGGCCTTATACCTGCTAGATAAGGGCTGTATCAGTAAGCTACATTCCTAGTTCTAAGTGTGTGTGTGTGTGTGTGTGTATGTGAGCGAGAGCGAGAGCGAGAGCGCGAGCGCACGAGCGAGCAAGTGCGACCTCAGGTGTTGTCCAGTTTTTTGTTTTTGTTTTTTGTTTTTTTTTTGAAACAGGGTCTCCTGGCCTAGAACTTGCCAGAGATTTGCCTGTATACAAGTGCAGTATGCCTGGCATTCATTCCTTCATTCATTTAACATGGATTCTGGGGATCAAACTCAGATCCTGCCCTATATCCCCAGCCCCTTCAGTTCTTGCTTGTTGGAGATAAAGTATGTAGAAGTTCAAGTCAGCCTGAGATATCTCAGTTTGTATCCCAATTTGGCTTTGAACACTCCATCTTCCTGCTTCAGCTTCTCAAATGCTGGGATTACAAGTAGAGAGAGCCACATCCAGATACTTTTTCTCTCCTTTTTATTTTTTTTTAAATTAAAAAAGCAAACTGGTAAGAATCAGCAGTTCTCAGTTTTATTTTGTTCTCTGAGTACTGGGAAGTCATAAAACTTGGTTAAAAACAGCCAGCCAGTGGCTAAATGCAGGCAGTAATAAAACGTTTTCTCCTCCTTCTCTGTCTTTTCTGAGACAGGGTTTCTCTGTGTAGCCCTGGCTATCCAGGCTGGCCTTGAACTCTCACAAGAGAGAGTTCTGCCTCTCCCTCCCAAGAGCTTGGATTAAAGGCATTTGCCCTTACCACTGGGCTTTTTTTTTTTTTTTTTAAAGCTTTATTTATTTTAATGTGTAAGAGATTTGCCTGAATGTATGTCTGTGTACCATGTGTGTGCCTCATGCCTGAGGTAGCAGAAGAGAGTGTCAGACCCGTGGTACTAGAGTACTAGGATAGTTTTGAGCCACTGTGTGGGTGCTGGGAACTTGAGTCCTACAAGATCTGTAAGTGTTTGTAACCACTGAGCCATCTCTCTAGCCCCTTGTCATCTATTTTTATGTAGCTGTCACTGTGTTGTGCATGCTCCTTACATAGTATAGCAGAGGTCTCTGGTGTCCTATAAAGCAGTTCAGGGTCCCATGGCTTAGTTGTGTTTGAGATTTTATTTATTTATTTATTTATTTTTTAAAAAGACTGGGCCTCTCCACAAAGCTCTGGCTGCCCTGAAACGCACAATGTAGACCAGGCTGGCCTCAAACTCAGAGATCCATCCAACTCTGCCCCTTGAGTGGGGTTAAAGATGAGTACCACCACTCCTAGCTGGGTGTTTTTTTTTTTTAAGGTATAATTTACGTACAGGGAAATTTCAGATTTTTGTGTTTTAGTTTCGACAGAAACCATGTGTATGTGTAAATAACACTGTCTGGGGCTGAGGCTGTTATCACTGGGGTGTGATTTCCTAGCGTGCATAAGGCCCTGGGTTGGATCCCTCTGTACAATAGTCGGTCGGCTTCCTGCATAACTAGGTGACCCCGGTAATGCTGTAGTGTTTTTCTTACGAGTTGTTTAGGTTCTTCCTCTTTAGTAGCCCAAGGGATCTCGATCGGTTCCCATCTGGAAGAGTCAGAGGAAGCATGATGGGGCAGGAACTGTCTTACTGCTGTGTGCGTGCGTGCCGTGTGCATGCCTGTGTGCCTAGGGTGTGTTTTAGCTTGTTGATTTGGAGCCCTGCAGTATGGGTTAGAACTGGAACTGCTCCAAGGAGGTCCCTTTGGATTACCAAAGTCCCCATGACATACTCCCCACCCCCACCCCCAACTGACATAAAATTTAACCATCTGCAGAGTTTCACAGAGTTAACTTGAGTTGTGCTTGGGAGATTGAAATAAGATCTGTGTTGCAAAACGAGCTGCTGGCTTGAAGCACACACAGTCTGTGCACTGCTGAGCTTGCAGCCCTCTGGCAGGCAGGGGCCAGATTCCAGTGGAAATCACTCTTAACTAAACACATTATTAAAATGTATTGAGCAGGGCCTCAAACTCTTCTTTAAAAAAATTAAATGAGTGAGAGTTTTATTGCATAAATAATATACAGACACTCTACAGGGGAAGGAAAATGCAGACTTTAAGCAGGCAAAAAAAAAGGAAAAAAAAAAAAGGCTTTCTTGACAACCATTTTTAATCCTAGTCTCCTCCCCCCTGCCCCCAGAGGTTAACCACTGTCCTAGGGTTGTTGATATTCTTCGGGTGCTTTGTGTACTTACAGCTGGGCCTCTTGGACTTAGGAGTCAAAGATACTCTACTGCATGTGGGTATCTTAGCAGGGTATCTTGTCAGTGCGTGTGAAGTCACCTCAGTCTTATCTCCTCCTAAGATTTAGAAGGCTGAACAACTGTTTCATTCTTTCCTAACTGATGGACATAGGAGTTAACCTCTTTTTCTGTTCCGAAAGTCCTTAGAGAAAACATTGCTGCAATTTTTGCAGCTCTTGGGAGGTTTCTCTTGGGTGGGTACTGGAGAAGAGGAGTTCTTGGGTAGTAGGGTAAGGATCATACATCCTGGTGAAGACACAGATAGGGGTCACTTCTGAATTTTGTTACCATAGACAGCAGGATGCCTGCATTGTACTTTGAGAGCAGAACTTAGCAAGTGCTAGTCGTGTGTGTTCTCTGGATCTCACCCGCCATGCAGGCCAAGTACTGGTAGGTGAGAAAGGTTGGTGTCTAAGAAAGGCCCCTTTGGGCCGGGTAGCTGATATCTGGGCCCATGTCCAGAGGACTTCGGTACGTTGATAGTGTCTGTGTGAAGAAGAGTCACAGGGTGGATGAACAGTGCGGTGGACCCACAATGGGCGATTCTCAGCTCTTCACTCTCACTGGAGACTTGGCTTCTCCTTGAGCTCTTCGGAATACCAGGCATGGTTTCACGGCTCAATCTGGGGTGGAGCACTGGGAGGTGGTTTTAATTTTCTGTGAGAGTGCTTAGGCCCCAGCCACACAGGTCACTAATGGTTTATGTTGGAGAAAGAAGCTGTGTGTCTTTCTCCCATTCACACTTTCAGCCATGGATGCCTGCTTTTTGCAGAACTCCTAGATGGCACCAGCACTAATTAGGTTCCATTGATGGAGCCGAAGTAGTAAGGGAGGGTTATGGCCATGCTCCTGTTCCAAGGCTAGCCATGTGCTGATAAGACCAGTCACCCATACAAGAGGTAGCATCCTTTATGGTTTGCACGATTTCCTGGGTTTTGCCTTCAGATCCCTGTGCAGGTAGTGAAGGCTTGTGTTGTGACCCTAGGACACTTGGGTCATTTGTTCAAGCGGAGGAATGCATTCACATTTTTGCTTGGAGGGCTCAGGTGATTTTCCTCTGCTCTCCTACAGGTGTTTGCAGACTCTCCTTTTCTGTTCTTTCAGGATTTGATGTTCAGACTTGCATACCCCTACCTTCCTCCCACATGGCAGGTTTTCCCAGAGCCCCCTGGGCTCTGACCTTTTCAGCTTCTTCTGTCTACCACATAGCATAGAGCTCTGCAGGTTGTCTCTCTTTCAGGGGAGTGACCATTGTCACCAGGGTGGATAGTTTCCTAATTTTATGGGGGTCGCCTCCTTCTTTCCTTCCTTCCTGATTTTTTAAAGTTAGTTAACTTTTTTTTTTTTTTATTTGCAGTGTATTGGGCAGGATGACTGTCTTTATAAAAAAGATTTATTTGGGGGGCTGGAGAGATGGTTCAGCAGTTAAAAGCACTGACTGCTCTTCCAGAGGACCTGGGCTCAATTTCCAGCAACCACATGGCAGCTTAACACTGTCTATAACTCCTGTTCCAGGGGATCCTACACTCTCACACAGACACACATTCAGTCAAATCACCAATGTATATAACACAAAAATAAATATATTAAAAAGAGAAGATGCTCCAAGTGTAAGCATGCGTCCATGGAAGGCGGAGGGATTGGATCCTCTGAGGCTTAAAGCTGGCGTTCCAGGCAGTCGTGAGCTATGCCAAGTGGGTGCTGGGAACTGAACTTAGGCCCTCTGGAGGACCAGCAAGCACTGAGCTTGCTGAGCTGTCTTTCCAACCCCATACCCCCGAATGTCCTTTTGTTTTGTTTTGAGATGGGATCTCACTCTGTGAGCCAAAGGCATCTTTAAAAAGTCTTGGTCCTTCTGCTTGGCCTTCCCCATGCTGAGATTACAGGTGTGAGCCCTGCATAGGTGCCGTCTCGCTTCTGGCCTTTGCGCCTACCGTAGGAAGGCATCTGATCCATACGGATGTACGTCCTAGTCTGGGAGGGTTGCTGTATGTACTACACTGGTAAGATTCTGGGTTTTGGGGGGCGGAGGTGCCTTCCACCATCCTTATCAGGGGTACATTCTATTTTCTTCTTTTAAATTGTAGTGACTATTGTGTGTGTAGGAGGTGTGGGGGGGACATGTGTACCCCGGTACATTAAGTAGAGGTTGGTGGACCTATAGGAGTTGATTCTCTCCACCGTGTGAGTTCTTAGGTATCAAACTCCGATTGTCTGGCTCATGTGGCGAAGGCCTTCACCTGCTGAGCCACCTCACCAGCCAGCATTATAATCTAGTGTTTCCCCACGATCGTGCCGCCCTGTAGTCTGCCTGTAAATTTGACTGCACCGCTGCCTGCAGTTTAACGTCTATTATTTGCTCCCTGTACTTAGGGCTTTGTGTATGCTAGCTAAGTACTGTATCACAAACCTGATAACACCCTCACTCAACCCCATCTCTTTTGCTAGAAGTCTCTTTTGGGGAGATGTTACAAGCATGAAGGCCCAAGTTTGAATCTCCAGAACCTACATATAGCAGGTGCACACTTCGGTAATCCCAGGACCCACATACATTAGGTACAGTGCACACTCTGGTAATCCCAGGACCCACATACATTAGGTACAGTGCACACTCTGGTAATCCCTGGACACACATACATTAGGTACAGTGCACACTCTGGTAATCCCAGGACCCACATACATTAGGTACAGTGCACACTCTGGTAATCCCAGGACCCACATACATTAGGTACAGTGCACACTCTGGTAATCCCAGGACACACATACATTAGGTACAGTGCACACTCTGGTAATCCCAGGACCCACATACATTAGGTACAGTGCACACTTCGGTAGTCCCAGGACCCACATACATTAGGTACAGTACACACTCTGGTAATCCTAGTGCTTCTCTGGTGAACTGGCAGGGGTGGCAGGAGAATCCCTCAAGCGTGTGGGCCAGCTAACCTGGTGTTTGCAGGACACCAGCAAACAACAAAGTGGAAGGCAAAGACTAACGCTCCCACACTGTCCTCCACATGCGCCCTGTAGCATATGCGCACCTACTCAGTGCACAGATGCCCCCCCACCTCTTTTTGGACTCTTGCTACTGCCCAGCTCATTGCTCCGTCCGTATGATATATTAAATTTTTCTTTCTGTTAGAAAGATCTTTTTTCTTTATTTTTAATTGACCATCCAATTTATACCTATTTATAGGTGGTGGCGGTACATGTGTGTATCTAACATTTATTGCATAGCTGAGCTCTGTGTTTGGCATGCATTTCCTCATTACTTATTCCTGGGGAATCAGAATATTTAGGAAGAAGAGCTTTGAGACTGCAAAGAACCAAGGCACCCCCTCCGTGTGTGTCTATATGTGTGTGCACGTGTGTGTGTGTGCGTGTGCATGTGTGATGTATATGTGTACTTGTGTATATATGATTGTATCTGTCTTTGTGGGGACCAGGGTTGGGAGCCTTGAGTGCTCTCCACCATCTTCATCTAGGCAGTCTCACAACTGAACCTAGAGCTATCTGGCTGGTATGTCCAGTTAGCCAGTTTACTCTGTGGGATCCTCTGTCGCTGCTGGATTTAAACGTGGGCTGCCATGTCTGGCTGGCGTTCATGTGGGTTCTAGGGATCCAGATTTTGATCCTTACAGCTCTTTATTCAGTGACCCATTTCCCCAGGCCCCCAAAGCATTTTTTGAAAAGCAAACCAATAGCCAGGAAGCGGTGGAGCACGCCTTTGGTCCCAGCACTGGGAGGCAGGAGGGAGGCTCTCTGAGTTTGCGGCCAGCCTGATCTGCAGAGTGAGTGCCAGGATAGCCAGGGCTCTGTGTGTGTGTGTGTGTGTGTGTGTGTGTGTGTGTGTGTGTGTGTGTGTGTGTGTGTGTGTGTGTTTGTGTGTGTGTGTGTGTGTGTGTGTGTGTGTAAATGCATGTTTTACCATTTCATAGGTGTACTAATGGAGACATAACAAAGAAGCTTTATTTTTTTCCTGAAGGTCACATAGTTGGGCAGTCTGAGCTCTTTTGCTGCCTGGGCTGTGAGATTTTGCTTTCTCCTCTGGTGGCCCTGCTGTTGGGGGAGCCCCATCCTGGATCACTGCCCCAGGGCCCTTTTCCCCTTTCATGCCACAACCACCAGTACCACTTTGACCTCTCTGTGACTTAAGATCTTTAACAAGGAGCCTCAAGAGTCATCCTGCCTAGGCAGCCTCGCCTCTCCTCGCTCGTGCCTGACCATCCTGGTTGCACTGAGAGTTCACAGGACTTTTGGAATCAGATCATCTGAGCTCCCAGCTGAGACCTGTCATTTCTGTGTCTGTGGTTCTGGAAAACTGCTCAAAGTCCCTGGGGCTCAGTTTGCTTATCTGGAAAGTGGGGCGCTTGTGAATTATCTAGGAGGACTAAGTGAAGTAAAAGTTGCAAACTGCTCTGCAAGTTACCGGAGCTTGGGTAGTTGATCAGCAGAGCTATTGGGCTGGTCCTGAACACAGCCTCTGAAGGATTGTGGTTTGTGTGTCAAGTTTCCTATTCCGTGCTCGTCTGTTTATGTTGTAACCAACCGTTCTGATGAAGTAGACAGAGCAGCTGTACTCTGGGATCATAGATGTGTGCCTGTGCTCTGGGCGGCCACACACACTTTTGCAAGGCAAGGTTGGAGCCATCATTGTCGTCTTCCTCTACTTAGCGTTGTCTTCGGGAGCTAGGCCCTGACACAGCTATGTCAGCAGATGGCTAGGGGCTGGAGCTTTGCTCAGTGGTACGGAGGGCCCCAGGTTTCTGGTGAGTCAGTGCTCAAGTGTGTTTTAGCGCCAGTGTGGGCCGGATCTGCTCCACGAGGCTGGCCAGGCCACACCCCGGGGAAGTTTGGCAGTCAGCCTTGAACACCCTGGGCAGGGCCCCAAGACAGATGTAGGCACTGGGGAGTGAGCAGGGGAGCAGCCCCTGGCTGAAGAGAGGTGACAGGCGTCTGGTCATGTGGGAGCCAGGCAGGCCTTCACTCTGGACTCCCCAAATGTCTAGGCTTACATTGAGCACACTCTGAGGACTGAACCCAGGGGGTTTGTTGGCCAGGAGGCCTCTGACAGCAAGAGGTTGGATTTCTTCCCCCCTCATCTTGCTGAAGTCAGCCTGGTTGGGATTTCAGTTAATTAGCGGCTCACCCATGGTAGGCCTCTGGGTTCCCTTGAGAGTGAGTAGTTGTATTTCAGGTTCTGGTAGGGTACCCTGGTAAAGCTCCAGTTCCTAGATGGCTGCTGGTGGACAGTGGCTGTGCAGAGCTCATAGTCATTTGCTACGTTATCTAGCAGGGCCCTCATGGCAGTGAGCGGAACACGGACCCTCCGGATTTGGTGCAGTGTGCAGGCATTGGCTCAGCCAGGCGGATGCAGTCTCACCTTCACAGGTGAGGTGTGGAGCTGCGGACTTAAGGGTGGCAGTTGTTGGTGGCTTCTGGAGTGGACCCTGATTCCTGAGGGGTACTTAGGTGGTGCCTTGATCTCCACCCTCGCTGTTGAGTGTCTTTGCAGGCACGGCGTCCCTTGTGTGCGTTTACACCGTGTGCCATCGTTAGCTGTAAATCTCATACTCTAGCCTGGTGCCTGAGTTGGTGGCACACTGGCTGGCACCTGAAGCCTGGTTCTCCGCCACAGGGAAGGTGCAGGGTTGCCGGATGACCTATTGATTCAGCCAGGACATCGGCAGGAACTTTGGCTCTTCCTCCAAGCCCGCTGCTTGTTTATTTGGCCTTGTCAGGGAATGTGGTAATTGACTGGAACGCGGCGTCTGAACCCTGCAGCCTCCTTGTCTAAAGGGTTCACCGACAGCAGCCATTCTGTTCGTTTGGTGTCACCAGGGTCTGAGGTTAATCCGTTCAAATGGTGGTCAAATTCTAAGGGGTGTTTGCTCTAACCACTTCTTTGGGGGGAGAAAAGAAAGAATTACATCCTATGCCCTGCTTCCTTCTCCAAGGGGAAAGCATCACCTGTGAGTGTCGGGAGGGAAGGAGCCCGGGTGCTGCTAACACCAGCTTCCCTTTCTAGTTAAACTCCTGTCTCTGCTTTATGTTTTGGGGTGTGGCTCTTGCTAGCCTGGCTTGTCACTCCTTCAGGTGCTTCCCATAGACCTTTCTAGGTGAAATTTGCTCTTTTCTTCAGAGGCCCCTTTTTTTCCTGGGCCACCCTCCGTACTCCCCAGTTCCTGGAGAAGGGAGAACCAGACCTCGGAGGAACCAGCAAAGCTGAAATTGAGCCCCAACCCCGTTCCAAGGGTGGTCTTCGGCAAATGAGTGACTTTCTTAAGGCACCTTGCTTTCTCAACTACAAAACAGGGGCACTATTGTCCCTCCCAATTAAAAATGATCTTACGTTCACTTACTGTGTCCCTATGTGCATCCGTGTGGAGGTCGGTCAGAAGACAGCCTAGCCTGAAGGAATTGGTTCTAGTCTTTTACTATGTGAGTCCCAGGGATCGAGTTCAGGACCTGAGGCTTGGCGATAGGCACCTTTGCCCCTGAGCCTTCCTTGTTGCTTTATTAGGTTACTGGGGTAGGGTAAGGGGTCAGGAAAGCACGGTAGCCCCCAGATCATCTGTTAAGTTGAGAGTAGACAAGGAACCACCTGAGTGTTCCTCCTTCGCTCCTTGAGCTCCAGCACCAGCCTCCCAAACTCGCTGTGAGAAGCCACAGAACTGCCAGCTGTCTGGGGCCTGTCTCCCTGGGGATACTCTGCTCCTAGCTCCCTCCCCTGAGACCTGGCTCTGGGGAGAATGCCAAGTCAGCACTCCTTTATCTCCCTGTCTCCTTCGGGGAGGAGTTTAGCCCGGTTTCAGTCAGGTTCAACCACAGCATTCCCTCTCTGTTATGTATTTATTTATTCTCTGCTGCTTGAATAGGGTCTCATTATGTTGCCTAGGCTGTTCTCTGCTTCAGCCTCCTCAGTACCCAGACTGTAGGGATTGCACCTATATACCGCCTGCTTGTTTGCCTGTTCTGTGTGTGTGTGTGTGTGTGTGTGTGTGTGTGTGTGTGTGTGTGTGAGAGAGAGAGAGAGAGAGAAAGAGAGAGAGAGAGAGAGAGAGAGAGATCGAACCCAGATCCTTGGTGCATGCTAGTCCAGTGCTGGCTCCCCCCATCCCTTTCACCTTTTTAAAGCTTTGAAACTGAGTCCCACTGAGTTTCCCAGGCTTCCCTTGAACTTACCATGTAACTCAGTCAGGCCTTGAACATGGAATCCTCCTGTCTCCACTTCCTGATTAGCTGGGATCGCAGGCCTGCCTGCACTACAAGGCCTGCCTCTAATCCTCCCTTTTATGAAAAAAATCTTAGAACTGAGTTTGAGTGCTGTTTAAGACCCTGCCTTGGGCTGGAGAGATGGCTCAGTGGTCAAGGACACTTGTTGCTCTTGCAGAGAACCTGGGTTTCAGTTTTAGCTTCCATAGGATGGCTCACAACTATCTTAAACGCCATTTCTAGGTGATCTGATGCTGTCTGCTGACCTCTATGGGAGCCAGGCATGGACATGGTACACATATAAAGCACTCAAATACATAAAACATGTCTAAAAAACAAAACAAAACTGCTTTAATTTTTCTATAAATGTGTATGAGTTTTTTGTCTGCATGTGTTTGCCACATGTGTGCAGTACCCACAGAGGCCATAAGAGGGCACCAGAACCCTTGGAATTGGGGTTGTGAGAGGCCATGTGGGTGCTGGGAATTGAACCTGGGTCATCTGCAAGAGCAGCAAATGTCCTTAATAACAGGACCATCTCTCCAGCCTTCTGCCTTGCTTTGATGTTTGCCTGCATGTCAGGGGAAGCAGCAGGTCTTTTTTAGAACTATTTGTTTTTGTTTTGTTTCATTTGCAGTTGTGTTTGTTTTATGTGTATTGGTGTCTTGCCTGTATCACTTGCACACATTGCTCAAGGAGGCCTGTGGAGGGCATCAAATCCCCTAGAACTGTAGTTACTGATGGCTGTGCATTGCCACGTGGGTGCTGGGAACTCTACCCCGATCCTCTGCTAGAGCAAGTAACTCTTTAACTGCTGAGCCATCTTTCTAGCTCCCAATCTATTCTTGAATCTGGGCCCTGGGAAGACTTGATTAAAATAACAAACCTTGACTTACAAAGCATAGTATTGAGTGTTCCTCAGCAGAAGTGTCTGGGAACAGAAGCATATCAGGTATTTGCACCCTGTCCCCAAATTGGGAATATCTGCAAAAATTCATGTCTGAACCCTGAGTCATTTGTTTCATAGTCACAGACCTTAAACATAATTTTACCTATTTCTCTCTCACTGTGCGTGTGTGTGTGTGTATGTGTGTGTGTGTATGTATGAATGTATGAATGTATGTATGTATGTATGTATGTATGTATGTATGTGTCATGTGTATAACTGGTGGCCTCTGAGGCCGGAACAGGGTGTTGGATCTCCTGGACCTGTTGGTTGCGAGCTGCCATGTGGGTGCTGGGAACTGAATGAACCCTGATGCTTTCTGAGAGCCGCAACCGACCGTTCTTAACTGCCAAGTGGTCTCAGGAGCTCCTTGCACATTATTTTTAATGTGCCCGTGTTCTCACGTGTAGTCACATGTGGACTTTTCATGTTGTGGCACCCACTATACAAAAGCTCTGGGTGTTTGAGGTTTTCAAATGAGAGCCCTCCCTGGGTGCTGGGCGCTGTGCTGAGCATTGTCTTGTTTGACACAGTCGAGCCTGCAGGACAGTTAGGAACAAAGGGCACTGTGTTTCTGAGAGAGCTGGGAGGAGGAGGTAAGTGCGAGGGGCGGGCGGCAGGGAGCGCGTTGCTGGGGAGAGCTGTGAACTCCTTCCTTTCCCGCTGCAGCACAGAGCTGCCTCTGTCACCCTGTTGAATGCCAGCTGGGCCGTGAGACCCACAGGCGTATTTGCTGACCAGGTTCATTTGTTACTTGCTGGAGACTAGATCGGATGACCCGCTTCTCTGGCCATCGCTAGAATATGAAAATGGCTGTGTTATTCGAGACCGTCCTTCCCTTCCATTATCCCGTTACATCTGTCTCACAACAGTAAGAGGCTTCCTGCTCCATTACCGGATGCTGTGGAGAGGGGTCCAGCCCTGATTCTTGATTGGCTGATTTTATTTAAATTTCACTTTAAAAAAAATGAAAAAGACAATAATTAGAATACCCTAAGAATTTAAACTTTACTCTCTGGACAGCTGATTTGAAATTTTGAAAATTAGATTTTGGGTGTGGGTGTGCATATGACAGTACGTGTGTCCAGGTAAACAGTTTGCAGGACTTGGTTCCTTTTTTCTACCAAGTGTGTCCAGACAATCAGACTCAGGTTGTCATCCATTCACCCAGCCCTAGGCTAGTGGATTTAGGAACTGGGGGATGGCTGGGGAGTGCTCTCTGTGCAGGTATGGAGAGCTGTGTCCAGTCCCTTCAACCAATCCAAACTGTGGTAGCTCAAACCTGTAACCCCAGTTCCTACAGTAAGACGGGAGGTCAAAGATCAGAAGTGTGAGCGCCCCTAGCCTGGTGTACACTGGCGGGTGAGGACAGACGGACGGACACCTGAGGTCCCCACTGTGCACACACATGCACACACACACAAAAGAAGTGGACGGATAGCTGAGATTAGAGGCTTTGAGTTAGGGCCTTGGATACCCTCACCAGGATTTAGTCTTTTTTTTTTTCTTGATTTATTTTTATTTCTAATTATGTGTGTGTGGCTTGGTGTGTGCATGCGAGTACTGCTGTCCAAAGAGAGGGCAGGAAATGCCGTCAGAGCTCCTGTGAGTGACATGGGTGCTGGGAATCAAACTTGGGTCTTCTGTAAGAACAGTTCATGCTGTAAACTGCTGAGCTTTCTTCCCAGCCCCTTACTGGGGTTTCTCACTGAAACTAGGTAGGGATTTCTCCTGTCTCTGGGGAGGAAAAAAAAACCCAAATAGGTTAAGTTTTGTTGTTGTTGGTTTTTTGTTTGATTTGTTTTGTTTTGTTTTTCCTGCAAAGGCTTAAGAAGCACCGGGTAGTGGTGATGGGATGTGGCAAAGTGCAAATGGAGGCCTTCAAACCAAAATAATCATGAACGTATTTGCTCATAATCACTGTTAACACACAGGGGCGCACGGCGCCTATCAGCTGAAGCGCGGGTTGTCATTATTGGAAACGCGTGGAGATCTCCTGAAAACAGGAGACAAGGTTTCCTCATAGCCTTCTGTCCTCTGGTTGAATGTTGAAAAAACAATTGAAATTAAAGCATTAAAGATTTAAAGGGATAAAAAGAAACCTGGCCATTCTCCAGTTAAGGATGAGGGTAGCGTCCAGGATATTAAGTGCTAAAACTCAGGTTACTGTGAACGCACTGCCTGTGAGGTCTGTAAAAGCACAAAAGCGGGGCTTGAACAGAAGCCTCTGGTCTCCACCTTGACCCTCATCAGCAGCTTAGTGACCGTCAGAGCTTTTGCAGTTAGACACCTCGCTCCAAACTTCACCCTCTTCAACTCTGACAGAAGTCCTATACGTTGTGTAATAACTGACTTCTGACCTGTGTCCTGGAGGTGCTGTAGGTGATGTCATGGCATGCCGCAATGCCCCTGGGTAGTGAGAGGCACAGCCATCATAGGAGCTCAGAGCACTTGCAGACATGTGCTGAGAGAGATGCTGCTGTCCCATAGTCATCACTCGATGAGTGGCAGTTTGTTTTACCGTTCTGTCAGGTTCAGTGACGCAGCGGATAGCAGATGTCCGCATTAAAGGCCATTAGCACGTCAGGATGCATTTGCCGAGGCTGGACATTGACCAAAGCACATAAGCGATCCCTTTCCTGTTGATGACGGCATGTGGGGCTCCAGATGCCCTTATGACGTTCTGAGACCACTTTATGAGTTTATGACCCATCAAGGAATCCTGCAAGTGGAGACCGTAAAACCGGAAAGGCGGCATTTAGCTGCACGCTGAAATCCAGTCCTTGTTACTTTACAGAACAGGTTTCCTAACTTTGCTCTGCTAGGCTGGCTGGTCCAGGTGCCATGAGTAGCTCTCCCTGAGAGCTGGAGCCGTGCATGTATACGAGGAGGAAGGGTCAGATCCTCCGTGTCAGGTGACCAGCTAGCACCTCCAGAATACGTGTGACCTTGCTCCTTTACCCACCTTTCCGACCAATTTCTGCCCTTATTGCCGCATTACTTTCTAAAAGCATAATGTGTGTTTTTGGGCGGATTTTTGGAGAAAGTAGCCAGTCTGTGGACGCAGGCCAGGAGCAGGCGAGCTGCCTATTTGCACAGATCCTTCTGGCTTCTGGAAGGTACAGGCTTACCAACCAACAGAAGAGCATTCTTTAAAAGAAGACAGGCTTCCAAAAACAGCGTCAGAGTTTGTTGCCCAAACATCTCAGGTTCTTTCTGAAGACTGGGAACCAAGGTTTGGAAACTCTGCCGTCTTCGTTTTCAGTACTAGAAACCCCAAACTTCCGGCTCAGCAAAGTGGGGGTAGCTCCTGGGATTCTTTTGGGGGTGGGGGGAGGGCAAGAAAAGGACCGATGGTTTCTCTGTGGTAATGCTGCCACCTGTTGTCAGTAAGTGGCTTTACACTGTAGCTTCCCTTTGCTCTGTGGCTCCCCCCGCTGTGCCTGGGATTGAACCCAGGGCTTCTTTTACACCAGGTACACTCAACACTGAGTCACACACCCTGTCCTGTTGGCTGCAGTTTAAAAACCATTTATCTGGGGCAATTTTTTTTAAATTGTAGTCACAAAGTTCTAGGAGAGCGTGAAGGCACAAGCCACATAACTTGGGGATTCTGCATGCCACATCTTTGCTTTGTTTCTTGGGGGTCCCTGGGCCAAGCTGCCAGTACATTAGATGACAGACTTTGAGCAGAGAGTCAGCCTGTCCACTTTGTGCAGTATTTACCTCTTTCTCCCCTCCTTACGGCCCCACCCCTTTGTTAATTCACCCCATTGTTATCTTTGAGACCGGTTCAGGGTAGCCCTGGCTACAGAACTCTTAGATTAGGCAGGCCTCAAATGCCTAAAAACCCGCCTGCCTCTGCCTGCAGAGAACTGGGCTCAAAGTTGTACACTACCACTGCCTGGCTGCCACTTCCTTATCCTTTTGCTGTTACTGTTTCGTTTTTTCCCCTTTTATTATATTTTTTATGATTTAAAACAGCTTTTAAATGGAAATGTTTTGAACACGTTCTTCAGTCCTTCAAGTCCTTCCAGACCTTCTCTCCTTCCCTGCCCACCCAATTTTAAGTTCTTCCTCAAAACAAAACAAAAACAAACAAAACCTCAATACAAACAACAACACCCAACCTCCACCCCCACCCAAGAAAACAAAATAAAGCAACCCAAACAGAAAGAGAAAACAGAACTACAACCTGAGTAACAAAAAACCTGGTGCCGTGCTGTTGGTCAACTTCTCCTGAGCTCGCTGGGGTGCTTAATACACCCAGTGTCAGTCCACCGAGGAAACTGATTTCCCCCTTCCAGTAGGCCTAAGAGTCAGTTCCGTTGTTAACCTTTACCTCAGAGGCTAGGTTTTCATTCGTTCATGTGTTTATTCACTTAAGAAAACAACCAAACCTGGCATGGTGGCACACGCCTTCAATCCCAGCACTTGTGAGTTCGAGGACAGCCAGGGCCATACAGAGAAATCTTGTCTCAAAAATACCCCCCCCCCCAGTATAAGATAAAGCAGAAACTATCACATTGAATTTGGACAAGACAAACCGACAGAAGGAAAAGAGCCCGAGAGAAGGCGAAGGAGTTGGAGACCCGTATGTTGACACACTAAGCTGGAAGCTGCATACATTCATGCTGAGGCCCTGGTGCAGACCTGTGCAGGCCCCGAGCTTCAGGCTCTGTGAGTTCTTATGAACTTTGATCGTGATGACGTACAGGGCCTATTCTCTTGGCGCCCCATCCCCCCTGGCTCTTCTTTTATAGCTACTTCTCCCGTCTTGGTTGGTTTTTGTAGACATGGTTGCTAGTAGAACTTGCCTGGCTAGTTGGGAGAAGGAGGGAGGATGGGGTGGGGTGAGACTGTGATAGGGGACCCAGACAAGTCAGCCCGGAGGTACTTTTGGGCCAGGGCAGAAAGTAAAGGCTTATAGAACAGCTCAGACATTTGATGATAACAAGGATTTAGAGGGTATTCAGGGCTAGGGGATGCAGTTCACTCCATTTATTTATTTGTGTGTGTATGGAGGTCAGAGGGCAATTTGCAGGGGTCAGATCTGTCATGTGGGTCCTGAGGCTCAAACACAGGTCATCAGTCTGGGTGGGAAGTGACTTTATCCAGTGAGTTATCTCGATGGCCCTAACAGGATTCTGGTTATAGACCGGGAAAGGAAGGAAGAGGGGGAGAAGAGAGGAGGGGAGGGGAGGGGAGAGGAGAGAAGGGAAGGGGAGGAGGAGGAGGAAGGGGGAGAGAAGGAAGAGGAGGAGGAGGAGGGGAAGGGGAAGAAAGAGGAGGAGGTGGGGAGGAATATGAGGAACAATTTTTTGTTTTGTTTTTTTCTCGATAAGAGTTTCTCTTTGTAACATTGGCTGCCATTGGTCACTCTGGAGATCACCAGCCTGACTGCAGTCACAGAGATCCTCCTGCCTTGGTCTCCCAAGTGCTGGGGAACTAAAGGCATGCACCACCACTGCCCGGCTTTGGGAACCCTTTTTGAGATATTTGCCTGTGTACAATTGGCCTGGTGGTGTTCTAGGCCGAGGAAGCGGCGTCTGGAATCAGGTCTTGAAAGCCCAGGCGTGTTAACGTCCATCCCAGCCCCACCATACCTGGAATGTGCCTCATGCACATTCAGTTCAATAGACAAATACCCCTGGGGCAGCAGAGCGGGAGGGATGCTTGGAGACCTGGGGGAGTGGAGAGGCAGGGGATGGCAGAGGGGAGGAGGACAGTGTGCTTGGCAGAGGCTGGTTTTTCCTCTTCTATTTAATGATCTATTATTTTTACTTTCTGCATACAAGTGCTTTGCCTGCATGTCTGTCTGTGTCTGTGCTGGTGCGGGCAGAGGCCAGAAATAGGTCACAGGGTTCCCTGAACTGGAGTTACACATGGCTGTGAGCTACCATGTAGCTACTAGAACCAAAGGTGAGTCTTCTGGAGAAGCAGCCCGTGAAGAGCTCCAGTCCTGGTGGTGTTAATTTCTAGGAGAAAAACAGCACAGTGTGTTTCCAAGGTTGTCTGCAGCTTTGGAACTCAGCTTGGGAGTCTGTGTCTAACGGCAGCCCTCAGGACTGATCTGGCAACACTGTGTGGAGGATCCTCACCAAGGAAGCCATGGTGGCTGTTTCTATAGCACAGTACTTCATGATGTGGGAAAAGGTTAGCTGGCACACTGAGTGAACACAAGCTTACCAAAAATGATTTCATTTTTATAGAAATAAAATGTGGCCGAGCTGGGTGAAGTGGCTCTTATGATCTTAGCACTTGGGGGCACAGGCAGGAGGATTGCCACAAGTCAAGGCCAACTTGACCTGAATTGTAAGTTCTAGGTTAGCCAAGGCTACCCAGCAAGACCTTGCTTCAAAAACAAAACAAAACAACAAATAACAACAGAAAGAGGTGATCACAATTACAGAAGGAGTGGGGAAGGTTTTAGAAAAAGGCTGGGGGTCGGGGCTGGGGTGCACTCGGTTGGTAAAGTACTTGCCTGGCATGCACAGAGCCCCGGTTTGGCCTCCAGCACCACATCAACTGAACATGCTGGTGAATGCTTGGGCGAGGGAGTAGGGGATCAGAAATCCAAGGTCACTCTCCAGTGCATAGGGAATTTCAGCCTAAGCTACATGAAACAGGAGTCTTCAAAAACAAAATTAAAAACTAGAAAGTGGGAGTGGGGAGCAATGGGTGTCTTGGGGAAGCAGGTTCACAAGTGAGTTTATTTCCTTTGAGTTTATCGATATTTGTTATGTGTCCTCTTAGAAATAGGTATTATTATTTCTGTATAAGGAAAAGATAGAGCCCATGGTGGCCCAACCGGTAAAGCATCTCACCACCAAACCTGATGTCATTGCAACCTATGTGGTGAAAGAGAGAACTGATTCCTACAAGTTCTCTGACTTCCACAAATGTGCCATGGCGCTTGTGCACGCACACACACAGAAAGAGAGAGAGAGAGAGAAAGACTGAGACTGACTGACTGAGACTCTCACTCACTGCCACTTTTGTCTCAGCAGACAGAGAAGCCAGTATCCAGCATGCTGTCCCGACGCCTTGGTAAGCGCTCCCTCTTGGGAGCCCGAGTATTGGGACCTAGTGCCTCTGAGGTGCCCTCAGGGGCCAGCCTGCCTTTGGAGCCACAGATAGAAGTGCCGGAAGGAGCCACACCTCAGTCCTCACTCACCTCTAAGGACCCTGTGTGCCAGGAGCAGCCCAAGGAGGTCCTCAAAGCTCTGGGTACCTCAGGCCACCCACAGGTGACCTTTCAGCCTGGACAGAAGGTAGGTTGAGCCCAGCACGGACACATTACTGTTTCTTGAGCACTGGAACTGGCAGACTAGCGCTACCTGAGTGATGTTCTGGAAGGCCTGTAAACTGGGACTCTAGGTAGAGAATGAACTCCTTTTAGATGAGGGCATCTCCATGAATGTCATGCTGGGGAGAAAGTGGCCAGGCATTCTGAGATGCTGAGAGAGAACCTCAGAGCAAAGCTGGCCTTAACTTAGCAGCTTTTGTCTGCCTCATTTCACAAATGTAGGCAGCAAGGAGGAGGACCTTACATATAGGAGCTAGAGAAGTCGTTTGCAGAAGTTGCAGATGGACATGAAGTCCAGGCCTGATGAGATTCTGTTTTTCTTGCATCCCTTTGCCATGCTGGGCCCGTAGTCACCTAGGTCTGATTTACTACTAGATCCAGATTTGGGGGGCTCCTGCCATTGCCTTCTCCAGGGTCCATCCACAGAGACTTGGCCTTTGTCTTTCCATGAAGCTTGGTGCCTACTAGACCTCTGTCCTCATGAGATAAGATAGCCTTCTAACTTGCTGGTACCCTGACGAGAGAGCCTCTCTCCCTTTCCAGTACATGCTGGGAAGAGTTGGGGACTTAGAACTCTCCAGAAGAAAGGCATTGAGTAAAATAAACGTTTAAAAGTTTGGGGGCAGGTTGGAGAGATGGCTCAGCAGTTAAGAGCACGGACTGCTCTTCCAGAGGTCCTGAGTTCAAATTCCAGCAACCACATGTTGCCTCAGAACCATCTGTAATGGGATCTGATGCCCTCTTCTGGTATACTCACATACATAAAATAAAAACCCGTAGTTTGGAGGTGAGGGGTAGGGTGGGTAACTGAGAGATGAGAGTAATTCGAGATCCACAGAAACCCCAGTTGTTGACCTGCTCACTATCCTCTACGGTGGGCGTCATGTAGGGAGCTGTAGGAGAAAGAGTTGACCCCACGTGGCTTGCCCGCATGCTTGGCTGGGTGCCTGGGACTACCTGCTTTCTCCTGGCCTGATTGGGCTATTATAATGGGATGCCTAAGGTGGGGTAGGGTATAGACAGTATAGTTAATTTGGCTCAACCTTCCAGAGACTGGAAAGTCCATGGGGAGGGGTAAGGACTGCATGCATGAGAGTCTGCATTCACTTTTATAACAATTCACTCTCCCTGCCCACCCCCTCTTTCTGGATGACTCTCCTGTTATGACAGGCCATTTGAGAGAGCAGCAGTGCTTGTGACATTCATAAACAGTGGACTACACTTCCTGACACTGATCTTGGGGATTAAGTGTCTAACATGTGAACACTGGGGGTGTCTGCCAGATCTTAGCATCATTAAAGACAAGTGTGTCAAAGCGTAGGCTGCTGCAGACAGAGCCCCATACCTGGAATGCAGATCTCCAAGGGCTTGGGTGTGGGGACTCCGGAGCGTTGACCACTGACCATCCTTCCCCTGCAGGTCTGTGTGTGGTATGGGGGTCAGGAGTGCAAGGGCCTGGTGGAGCAGCACAGTTGGGCCGAGGACAAGGTGACAGTCCGGCTGCTGGACCAGAAGTTACAGATTTGCTGTAAAGTAGAAGAGGTGTGGTTGGCGGAACCGCAGGGTACCACATCCCATGTGCCAGCCTCGGAGCCAAGAGCCCAGGTGCCAGCCTACAGACCCGTGTCTAGGAACATCGACGTCCCCAAGAGGTCGGTAGGAGTGGGGAGGGTTATAGGTGTGGGCTGGAACACGGTGTGGGAAATGTGGGGTTTTAGGTACCTACTTGATGGGATAGTGAAGCTAGGTACAGGGGAGTCATCCTTTTAAGGAATCCTCTCTTCTCTATAACTCTTAGGGGTGACGTGTATGTGCTTTGTTGAAAGTTTAAGCTCAGGTCATAATCTTTCAGAAGAGGAGACGGGAACAAATGGCTTCAATCCGGTGCCGGTGCTCATTCTATGTCGGGTGGGGAGAATGATTTTAGCCTTGTGGCCCAAGCAGACTCTCATGACCACTTGTTGCCACAGCCCCTACATAGACCCCAAAGCCTGTAGGCACAGCCGTGTTTCCACCAGTGAAAACTAATCAGGATCCCCAGACTTTCTCGTAATTCAGCATCATTTGCATGTATCATGTGTCAAGGAGTAAAACGCTTTTGATCCTTTAACAGCATTTATAAAGGCGACGCCATCCTTTCCTAGCTCAAAACTGGACAGGCCGTGTCAGGAGCACAGCTAGTCTGACTCTTGGGTGCTAAGACCATTGGGTGAGGAACGAATGTTCTATGTTAGAGCTTAGGGATAGGATATCACCCTACAGTCTATCGATATTGACCTTTTAAGATTTAAAAGGAGACCCTGAGGCCTTGTGGTGGCTCAGTAGGTCTAAAGAGCTTGTGCAAGCCCAACAACTTTCCAATGCCTGAGCCTATGTACGGGTGGAAGGAGGAGCCTACTCCACAGAGCTGTTCTCTGACCCCCACATATGTGCTATGGCATGAGTGCACTGGCACACAGCATGCAATAATAGTAGTAGTAGTAATAGTAATAATAGTAACAATAATAATAATAATAATAATAATAATTTAAACCAGGAAACTTTGCCCGCTGAACTATTTTACCATTTTGCATGCAAGGTATACAAACAGCTAAACTCTATCCCACTTCTTTCTGCGGGTATAGGAGCTGCTGGCGGATCAGGCTTAAAACATGTCTTTTCATTACATTCATTTATTTATTGCGTATGGCGGGTGTGTGTGCACGCTGTGTGCATATGTGGATGCCAGAAGATAACTTTCAGGAGTCAGTTCTCATCTCCCCTGTGGGTACTGAACTCGGCTGGTCAGGCTTGGCAGCGGGCACTTTTACCTACTGAGCCGTATCACTGGCCCAGCAAGCCTAGTGTTTTTAAGACCAGAGGAACAGCATTTCTGATCGTGTAACCAGTGGAAGGCCAGCAAAGAACTTGTTTTGCTATTCTGAGGAGGTGAAAACACATAGATCCCGTAAAGTCATGTTTAATGTTAATGGCGTTGGTCCATCTGCTTCAAACCCTGTTGCACAGTTTAGCAGACCGGGTGTATGAAGAATGAGGGAATCCAGTCCTTTGAAGCAGGCACTCCACTGGCAGCTTATTAAGCTCTGATTTTCCCCAGATACTTTACATTTCCCCAGATAGTGCTTATTTTACTTCCAAATCATAGAACTGTATGAATTTAGAGGGGAAGAAAAGACACATAAAATTCTGCGCAGCCCGTCTAAAGCATGGGGTTTAACAGAGGGAGACGGTTTCATCTGGTTATTTATTTTACCCTGGTCTGTTTGCTCATTGGCTTATGTAATAGGTTCTGTTGACATTCAGAAGCTAACAGAATGCTATGTTTATTTTGGCAGAAGGGAGAGAGCCATTAGTGTAATTGTTTCCTCTTAAATTTGAATATAAGGCAGGAGAAGGATGTAATTTTAGTGTTTGGATTCCGGTGGGCATCATTTATTTCTTCCTTATCTTCTTTTGACTCTTCTCTCTGCCCCCAAATAAAATGCCGAGTTTTAAGTTGCAGGGCTAGGAGGAGAGTTCGGGGGAGCGGTGCTGACTCAGGTGTCCGCGTGGTTTAAGCAGGCGACCCACCTGCTCATTCTGAGCTAATAGAAGCACCGTCCGCCCGGAACAGGCATTTTCCATGGACTGTTGGCTTTACCATCCACGGAGCCTGTGCCACTTGGTTGGGTGGGGGTTGTGTAAGGGGACAGCATATCAGTGTAAGGTGATCCCACAAAGTAGGCGGATGTGGTAGCGTAATCTGTGGGCTCTGGGGACCAGTCGGCCTAGGAAGTAAGTGTATTCTCCACTCGTTTGAATCCAGGAAGTCGGATGCGGTGGAGATGGACGAGATGATGGCCGCCATGGTGCTGACGTCTCTGTCTTGCAGTCCTGTTGTGCAGAGTCCTCCTGGGGCTGAGCCCATCTTCTCTGGTGAGCAGGTGGGGTTGAACCGGTTGCTGGCATGGCAGAGGCCCATGACTGAGGCTCTCTCTCTTCCCAGCTTCTATTGCCAGTGTGAGCTTGGCAGTAGGGTTCTGCAGTCTCTTAAGTTTCCTCACCTGAGAAGAAACCCGGTGCTTTGTGACAGTGACTGATTGAACTCGGCACTGAATCAAGCTGTCCGGCAAGTTCTATGGGAGCCTGGCAGGGCCAACAGAAATATTTACTGAGTTTACAAAAGCAGAACTGTGCTCAGTGGTCCCCTAGTGGCCTTGATTGTTGGTATTCACTTCGCAGTTCCCAAATCAGCCTTACAAATTCCCCGGTGGTGGGCTTACAGGCCACATACCTGAGCCAATTCTCGAATCTGATTGCTTAACACAAACCAGGAGTGTGGGTCAGCAAAATGGTTCTGGGTAAAGGTGTTTGCTGCTGAGCCTGACAACCTGGGTTTGGTTCCTGGGACCCACGTGGTGGAAGAAAAGAACTGAGTTGTCCTTGACTTCCACTACATGCAGAGTAATAAAAAGTTCCCAACAGTATGACCACTGATTTATAGATGCAAATAAAAATCCTTTAGGTTATGACCCCCACACACTGTACCCATGCAGTAGAGTGGGCTTAAAAAAGGGTTACAGAGTAAGGCTTTTGACAAGGCTGGCAGCGACTTAAAATTAATCTAACATTAAAAGCAAATTTTAATTATTCCACCCAGAGACCGTCGCTGCACTTGGGGACATCTAGTGGTGAATCCCAGCAGTGCAGCCGGCTTTACTGAACACAAGGAAGACCCTGAGGAGGGATGCCCAGTTCTCAAGAAGTTGAGTCAGCAGATTCAGGAAAGTAGCAGAAGGGAGAAAAAAAAAGTCCCTCTTGGGTCCGTGTGCATGGGACCATGGTCAGTTGATTTAGATGCTTCTTGAGTGCTGCCCTAAACATCTACTGCTTTACGTTCTGTGTGTAGCTCTGGTAATTTCTCAGTTTCCAGGAAAAGCAAGTGATGAGAGCTTTGAGACTGGGCAGGGGTATCTAGGAAGGGAAGGGGGTTCTTTACCCAGCATCCTGTTTGAGAAGTGTCTTCTAGAAGTAAAGAGGGCCTGGGTTGGAAACATGGGGCCTCAGAGTCGGCCCAGCTTTCAGATCGGTCCTGGTCTCACAGGGTGTGGCAGTGTCTCTGTAAGCCCAGGAGACTCTGTGTCTGGACAGGGAACAGGGGGTGCTGAGAATATAAGGTTCTTTTCCATCTCTCTTTCTGTTTCCACGTATTAGACTCTCAGATCATGCTGTCAATTGGCTTGGGACGACCTCTGAAGACAAGGCACAAGAGAGTCTAGGTTGAGCCTGAAGCAGCCCTACAGACCCCATCGATCCAAAAAGTAAAAATCTAGGCTCAGGCTTCCACTCAGTACTAGAATGCTCGCCTTGTATGAACAAGGCCATAGGTTTCAGCCTCAGCATTACAAAAGGCAAAGAATTAAGTAGAACAAAAATCAAGAAAAACCAAGCATGAAAATCCCACTTGTTGTTTGCATTCTTCCTACTGAGTTTGAGAGGCAGGTGGCCATTGCATGACAGGTGAGACAGGGCCTCCTGTCACATGGAGGTCACCTGGCTGTATGGTCTGGGAGTTCTGAGCGGTTTCATTTCACTCACAGACGATCTTGCACTTGGCTGAGGTGGAATGATTGAAAGGCAGATTCAGGAAATTCACCAAGAAAGTGTCCCTGTGTTGCTGCCACTGCGTGGACATTCTTACCTGGGCTGGAACCGGAAAACGTTCCTCTCTTTAGCATGCACAGCATGAACTAGGTTATAATTAATCCTCAGTGAACTGTGGTTGCAGTGTGTGCATCCGAGTGGGTCAGTGATGACCCATGTGGCCGTGCCAGAAAATATCCAGCAAGCAGAGCGGTTGTAGCACCAAAAATTGTCGTAGTGTTTGCACCTGCTCTCACCCCGTAGCTCAGGAAGTATTATCTTTAATAGTTGAAATTTTAATAATATTTTAATTTTATTATTCACGTACTCATTTTTTTTTCCTTTGGTCCGGGGATAAGCCTGACTGTTTCTTTACCTCCTTCCCTGTCTGGACAGTTTCCCGTGCAGCCTGCGGTGACCCATGGAAGGAGAGCGGTGACATTTCAGACAGTGGCAGCAGCGGGCACTGGAGCGGGAGCAGTGGCAGCTCCACTCCCTCGCCCCCCCACCCACAGGCCAGCCCCAAGTACCTAGGCGATGCCTTTGGGTCTCCCCAAACTGATCATGGCTTTGAGACGGATACTGATCCTTTCCTGTTAGATGAACCAGCTCCACGGAAGAGGAAGGTAGGTGACCGGGGAGTGTGTGAGTATGTGAGGACAGGCATCCCTAGAGGAACAGGCATTCCGTGGTCCCAGGTATCTCTAGGTCTCTTCTGCTGCATTTGTGAAATTCCCAGACAGAGGCGGCTGATTCTATTTTCTCTACGTTTTCTGGGTGTGTGTGTTTGTGGGTGCGCATGCACACGAAGGCACATCACCCCATCTACAGATCTACTTGTCTCTGCCATGCCTCTTGGTATTCAAGTGTAGGCTACTGTGCCTGCCTTCTTTTTTAAAAAAAGAAGTGTGGCCAGCCACCAGGTCACTTTTAACTTCTCTTGTGCATGTTCTATGCTCTCTGAGAGTCCTCCCCTTGAGTGTTTTTTCCCTTTGGGTCTGCCTGAAATCCTCATCAGGCAATGAGAGAAGCTGCGGAGGGATTCATACACACCAATTGCTAAGATTTCCTTTTCCACCTAGAACTCTGTGAAGGTGATGTACAAATGCCTGTGGCCCAGCTGCGGCAAAGTCCTTCGTTCAATTGTGGGCATCAAACGACACGTCAAAGCCCTCCACCTGGGGTAGGTACAGAGCTCAGTGCCTGTTGCCTAAGGTGCCATCTAGGCATGCCTCCGCCCTGCTAACTCCGCAGGACTTGCAGCCCAGAATGCTTCCAGTGAAATGGCTCTGCTATAGGCGCTTCCCAGAGCCTCTCCCTGAGCTCCGTCAGAATGATGGCTTTGCTGGCCAGGGAGATTCTTTGTATCGGTGGTCAATGTTGATGCTGTTGCCAGAGAGTGAGCTCTGTGTGTCTTTCTGTGAGTCTTGTGGTTGTATCTTCTTACCTGGTATAAGAAGTAAAATGTTTCAGTTCTAGGTTGAAATAGAACAGTTTTGTTTAATCACTGGTAACATTCTGTGTCTTAAGGGTATTAGCCACGCTTTACTTCTGCAGTGGGACATGGGAGTTAGGTCTGCATCAGCTGTAGTGCTAATGTGAGGGGCTCACCTCTGTACAGAGCCCTCTGGGCAGCAGCTCTGC
Source organism: Rattus rattus (assembly GCF_011064425.1). Lineage (NCBI taxonomy): Eukaryota > Metazoa > Chordata > Mammalia > Rodentia > Muridae > Rattus > Rattus rattus. The sequence continues at coordinate 59,042,412 of NC_046165.1, read as the reverse complement.
CATGAGCTGCCTCACAGGCCTTGAGAGCATGCTTTAGATGGTGCCCAGAGGGCCTGTGCCAGGGCTGGGTCTGTGTTCATACATGTTTGATGCTGTGTGAGCTCTTGTGCAGAGAAGAACAGCTCCCATAGATGGGCATGTTCTAATCTCTTATGGCGTCCTCTGACAGCATGGCTCCTGGATGTTCTCTTGTGAACCTCCCCTAATTTCCTGGATGGGCACACAGTCCATTCCTCCTTGTAACTTTCTTTCCTCTGGCTTCGAACCAAGGCAGCATGTCCTTAGTGATGGCTACATGTCTGTTCCACACAGGGACACTGTTGACTCTGATCAGTTCAAGCGGGAGGAAGACTTTTACTACACAGAGATGCAGATGAAAGAAGACTGTGCTGTCGCTGTGGCTGCCCCGCCTCCCTCTGGGACACCTACCGGCGAGCCAGTGTCCACCTCCCGGGTGACCAGCCCATCCCTTGCTGCTCTTTCATTGCCTCCAGCCAAAGTCCAGTCCTCTGGCCCAGAACACCCTGGCCTGGAATCTTCCCTGCCCCCAGTTGCACTCAGCAAGTCAGCTCCTGGCTCCTTCTGGCACATTCAGGCTGACCACGCTTACCAGGTATGGGACATACGTATGTGGGGGCTTAGCTTGGGACCTCAGTGGTCACTGGTTGTTAGAGGGCAGGCCTCTGAGCACCTGGATTAAAGGCTGAGCCTTTTGGCCAAGTCGCTAATCTTACTTCCACAGAGAAGGAAAAGGAAAGAGGAGGGATATAGGCCAGTTGGTAGAGGGCTTGCTTAACATGCACAGGGCTTTGCGTTGGTCTTCAGCACAGCATAAACCAGCTGTGGATGCATACACCCACAATCCCAGCAGCTAGGGTGGAGACAGGAGGAATGAAAGTTCAGGGTCACCCTCACCAACATAGGGAGTTTTAAAGCCAGCTCAGGCTACATGCAAACCCTTTCTCAGGAACAATAATGAACAGAACAAGAAGGAAGAGAAAGGAACCCTTGGTGACACTCGGTAGGGATAAGATGTCTAGTCATGTTAGTTGTGTGGATGTGACCTGAGAACTGTCACTTTAAAGACTAGTTAGAAGAATTGAAGGACTCACACAGGGTTTCCCAGGCCACCTCTTAGCTCCAAGGTGTTAGGCTGAGTGGTCCCACTTCGAGTGCCCACTAGGTGTCAACATTGGATTAGGTAATCCCTTTAGCTGGACTAGGACATGGCCCCTGCTCTCATAACTGCATGGTGGAGCTAGGGTTAGTAGTGAGGACTAACTCTGTTATCAAAGTACCGTTTCCTCAGGACACAGGGAGCTATGACAGAGGCCCAAGGAAAACCACTGTGTTATGCTTATGGACAAGGGACAGTTGCCATGGCGAGGAGGGCAATGTCATTTAAAACGGACCTGGTCCTGAATGCCAAGTTCACAGTACATATGCTGGGTTTTAACTCTTTCTGTATGTACAATTTGGCTTTAGCAGACTTGACCAGTTTGCAAATCAGTAAAAAAAACAGTAGTGCCTCCATCCAGGTGTGCCTGGACATGTTTATAATACTGCACCTGGGTCAGGGGTTAGCTCAGGCTATGTAGCAAGGCCAGCCTTCACCCCTAAAATCAGTGGTACTTTCAATGAGAAAAATTTCATAAGACAAGGGGGCTCTCCTCATTAGAATTATTGGCCGCTCAGTGTCTGGCTAAGGCTCAGCCTTCACTGACCCTGTGGCATCTGGTTAATGTGGCTGGTTTTGTTACAGATGGATCTAAGGTAGACATTCCTGCCCGCATCCCCACTGCTCAGTAGTTGCCTGGTAGCTCTCTGTCCTTTTTCAGACGCAGATGGCTTTGGACTTTTTGGTTAAGGCCTGTTCTCAGTAGGTGATTCCGCCAAGGACTAATACCCCTAGGACTGAGTCACGAGGCTAGCCTGTAAGCAGCCCCAAAGAGAGGATTACAAAGTAAGACGGAGCCGCCCAGAAGGCAGGCCATGGCTGTGTTGAAGGGTTAGATGGTTTGAGCCTGCTCGTGGGAAAACCTATCTAGGTGTCCTGGTGTTTTCAGGTCCTTGGTTAGGTGGAGAAACGCCATGGCGAGGAGTTGCAAATGGGAAGTCACTGGGACTGAGGCAGATAGGCTCTGTCCTTAGTTGGGCCCAGGCTGACGCACTCTTCTCTCTGCAGGCTCTGCCAGCCTTCCAGATTCCTGTCTCCCCCCACATCTACACCAGCATCAGCTGGGCTGCTGCCCCCACCACCACCTCCTCCCTCTCGCCGGTGAGTGTGGACCCCCAAATTCCAAAATTTTTACATGCATCTCTAGGGCTGGGGGACTGTCACATGGCTGGTGTTGCCTGTCTCCACCCCCATAACTTGATGAAGATCATTGTGTGTCTCAGTTGGGGTTTCTTTGCTGTGAAGAAACAGCATGACCAAGGCAACTCTTGTGAAGGACAATATTTAATTGGGGCTGCCTTACAGGTTCAGAGATTCAGTTCATTATCAACATGGCAGGAAGCATGGCAGTGTGCAGGCAGGCATGGTACTGGAAGAGCTGAGAGTTCATCTTGATCTAAAGGCAACCAAGAGAGACTCTACCCAGGCAGCCAGGGGAGGCTTCCACACTGGGTAGTTCTTGAGCATAGGCCCTCAAATCTCACCCCACAGTGATGTACTTCCTCCAATAGGGTCACACCCACTCCAACTAGGCCACACCCACGCCAACTAGGCCACACCCACTCTAACTAGGCCACACCCACTCCAACAAGGCCACACTACTTCAACAAGGCAACACATCTTAATAGTATCACCTTCCCATGGGTCAAGCATATTCAAACCACCATACCATATATCTTCTATCTGGCAACAGCTCCTCTCAGCAGCTAGAAGGATACTCCCAGTGAGGTCAGGGCGGAAAAGTTTCTTGGTTAGAAATATGCTGGACAAGGCTAGAGAGAGACTAAGTTCCTTGCTGTGAGTGTATCTGAGTGCTAGTTAGAGTTCTCATGCCTAGATGAAAGAAAGGGAGAGAAATCGGGGCTGTCAGAAGGGAGACTAAGAAAGATCATAGGAACACTCAGAGGCTGTGTGGGCTGGACCAGCAGTTTCAGGCCACCATGGACTAATGTACCCCGGACTCTGAACTGAAGTAAAGTGGAAGTCATTAGAACCACATGGTGGCTCTTCTTTCATGCGTCTGCCACAGAGAAGTAACACAGACTGCAAAACCTAGTTGACAGAAGGCGTCACTAAGGCAATACATTGCCTCCATTTGTCCCTTGTATGGTAACTTCATCTAAACTGACCCTGTCTGCTGAACATGTCCCAGGGGAAGCTGCATGGTCCCCTGCACCAACACCTGCCCTGGGCCCAGCAAAGCTCCTCTGTTCTGAGGGGTCTCATGCTCACAGCCTATGCTTACATTCCTCATACCCAGGTCCGGAGTCGCTCGCTCAGCTTCAGCGAACCCCAACAGCCGCCACCCACAGTGAAGTCTCACCTGATTGTCACCTCCCCACCCCGTGCTCAGAGCAGCACCAGGTGAGCCCTCTCCTCCTCAGCCTTCTGGTTTCTGCCCTCCATCAGCACTGGTAATGTAGACCCATGAATCTACCCAACTGTAGTCCCTAGGGTAAGTCCCCAGATGGAGGCCCCTGAGTCTCTGGCTGTAGGTGCCACTCACTCCTTCAAGCTCCTGTGTGTTTGAGTGCTCATGCTAGGTCATCACCACATCGAGTGACACCACTCTCATTTTGTTCCCCGTCAGGAAAGCCCGAGGAGAGGCCAAGAAGTGCCGTAAGGTATATGGCATTGAGCACCGGGACCAGTGGTGCACAGCCTGCCGGTGGAAGAAGGCCTGCCAGCGCTTCCTGGACTGAGCCTGCCTCCGCTGGCCCCGCTCCTCACCCCAGGCCTGCTGGCCATCAGCAGAATACAGGGAGATGATGTGGCGTGGATGTGGGCAGCCAGGGCTCCATTGGCTAAGATAGAACACTTAAAAACACTTTCTCCCCCTTGCGGGAGTGTTTTATTTTTTAAAAGCAAACCTAAATGAAACTATTTTTTCCCCTTAAAATAGGAGAGAGCCAAAATTGACCAAGGGTATTCTGCAGCGAACCGGAGACCAAAGAGTTTACCCCGACCCCCGCCCCATCCCACCCTCTCTGGGACTACATACGCATCAAAAGTAGGACAGACAGGATGCCTTGCCCGTTTTCGTGCTGAGCTGGGGAATCCTTTGCTCTTTCAGCTATTCCAGAATGGACTGTGAGCAAAACAGATTTCCTTTTTTTTTTTTTGGAATAAAAACAAACTTTCTGGCAGGTAGATGACCACCCAGGGAATGGTAGCAGGGCCCTAAGAAGAGCAGGTGGCTGTACTTACTGAGATATGGTTTGACTTCTGTAGGAGCAGCTTCTGCAGATAGAAAAGGGATACCCTTTAAGGGTGGCAACTTTGAGATCTGGGTCCCCTCAGATGCTGGGTTGCATGCCAATAGACATCACCTGGCGTCTTCTCAAAGCCTGTCTCAGAAAAGCTGAGCCAAAAGGCTAGTATGAGTTCAGCTTGAGAATGTGACCTCGAAACACTGTCCTGAGCATCCTTCCAGGGCTGAGAGGAAGTGTGGAGGGTCTCTGTACAAACTCTGCTCCCACTGAGTAAAGTCCTTCCTGAAGCCCCTTCCCTCCAGAGTGTCAGAGGCACTAGCATGTCAGGTGGTCCTGTCCGATGTGGAAGTCTTTGATGAGGAAGACTTCTTCCCTTGGGGGTCTCTGGAAGATCCTAGCAGACTTTGCCTCTGGGCCTGCTCAACATGGCTTCCAGGACCCAACTGTTTTGGACTGACATCCCAGGTGTCACAGGCTCAGGGAGTGCCACCAGGCCACCTCTCCAGGGACTGAGCAGCACTGGCTCATGAGTCGCCATTGGAGAGCATCCTCCTGACCACTGAGGCTCCACTGTTGGCGTCACATGGGAAACATCCATTTTTTTTTCAGTGTAAGAACACACTAAGTACCAGTAGAAAACCTGTGAACCTAAGAGACTGTGTGTGTGAGGTATGGGTGTAGTGGCGGCCTGGGCTGCTCATGGAGGGGAGACACCAGTGTCTGGGTGTCTCTGGTAGGGGTGTATTTTTATAACACAGAGTTTCTGAACATGTAGGGACCCCCACCAAGAGGCTCTCCTCTCCCCTTCTTAATCCCAGGGTAGACTGAGTGTCTACTTCAGCAAAGGGGTTTTAATCCCGGCCTTGGTTTGGAGCTTGCGGACGTAACTGAATATAATCTCCTCCATTCGAAGCAGGCTCCATTGGCACACCAGGCCGAAAGGGAAGAGAGGAAAGACAAGAACTGATGCAATGGTTTGAAAGCTGAAGGAGTTCTGATTTGTTTGGTTCTCTATTCCATCTCTGTGCGGCCTCCCGAGCCTACATTCATTCCCTCTCTTCCCTGGCGGTGTTGGCTTCCTGCCTGCTGTCATGTGTCGCCCCCCTCCCCCAATGCTTTCATGTTGGTTCCTGGCACGTGGTCTGGCTTTGGGTTTGAAGGGCAAGGGTGGTTGTGAACACACCCAGCCGTCACGCCCGCTTCGTCCTCATCGCTATCTCCCTGCTCCCCAGCCCCATGGGTTTAGAATCTTGACCGGGTGAAGGCACCATAGGCGTGCTTTTGAAACCAACAGGGCCTACCCTGCAAACAGTTATCTTAGGAGACGGTCCAGTCATGTTTCCGTTATTCAGAGCTCTCAGAGTTACCTTCAGGCGTGGTGCCATGTTGGGAGCAACCTCAGTGGTCTGCACCATACTCTCCCGGTGCTGTGAGTCCAGGGATGCTGTCTGTGGCCACTGACGTCTCAGGTACAAAGCCAAAGGGCTCCCTGGGAACCAAGGCTTGGGTGTACAAGGCTTTCCACCTGGCCTTGAAGGCAGTGTTGCCACTCCAGACAGCACTTCGAGCAGTGGCCGCCTTGTGGGAGTGAGTGTATAGCGTGATGCCTTAGAGGACCCTATGAAATTGGATACGGAAACTGATTTGGTGGGGAAAAAAAAATCTGTTACTTTCTGGTCACCCCAGGTTCTGATTTTACCGGGGGCAAGAAACAACAACACAAAAAGGGAGAATCCCATCTGTGAATTTGTCTTATCGGCGCTTCTCCCCCGCCCCTCCCCGCTGTCTTCCAAGTATTATTTTTACTGTTAAGATTTTTTTTTAAATGTGAAATGAAATGTAATGTTTTTACAACAATGATATGAAATATATTTTATAAGGAATAAAATGGTACATTGTCTGACTCAGTGTGTGTCGGTACTGATCACTCTCCTGTTCCTACTGTCAGTAGCAAGTGACAGCATATAGCACTGTCACTCATTTGCTTATCATATCGGTGGGTTGATTGGGGATGTAGCTCAGTGAAGGAGCACATGTCTGGCTCTAGGTTCAATGTCCTAAAACAAATTCAAGTAGGTAGACGTGACCAGGAAGTAGGAGTGCTTATAGTGACCGTGGGAGGAAGTTACTTTTTTTTGGTTCTCCGTGTAGTTCTGGCTGTCCTGGAACTTGCTCTGTAGGCCAGGGTGTCCTTGAACTCACAGAGATCCACCTGCCTACCCTGTGCCAGAATCAAAGGCGTGTGCCGCCACCACTGGCTAAGGAAGTCACTTTGGTGAGTCACAGAGGTTGACTATTTTACCAAGGGTACATCCTGGGGTGGGGGTGGGGTGACGGTATTGTCATCTGCGAAGTAACTATTTTCCATGGTTTACATTCATTTTCAAAGGAAGGCATATTTTGAGCAAGTTTCTGTGCCTGATGGAGAGTTGGCTAAGAACTTAGAAAATAAACCACGCTCTAAATACTCAACAACGTTTCATAGCTATAATAAAATACCCAAGGCAGGCTAACTTTGAAAGAAAGATTTAGAGGCTGAAAGACCAAACTACATGGTGCAGGCTGTTGCTTGGGACTTCTGAACACATCACCTCCCCACAGGTGACAATGCTGGGAGCTAATACCAAGAGAGATCATTGTGAAAACCGAAAGCCAGAGAGGATAGGGTCCCGAGGTCCCCAACCCAGGCATCACCTCCCACTGCCATTGCCTCCAGCAGTGAAGGTTGGGGACCTCACCAAACCTCTCCAAACCACAGCGTGGCGTCTCTAGGATGGGTCTTGAGCATAGTCTGCCCTAAGGGCATTGATATCACAGGTTGTGGACAGGTGCTGGCTGAGCTGGCCTCTGTGTGAGGGTCTGGAAGCAGAAACATCCCGCTCCCGTACTGGCTTATGCAACTTTAATCATTCCAAGGAGAGCATGTCAAATAAAGCAGGCTGAAGGAAGTTGGGAGATGGGCCTAAATGTTCAAAGTATGAAGGGTTGTGTTGCTTGTAAGAATTACTGCACCCCTCCCACTCAGGTTTTCTCTTACAGTCCAGGATGGCTTCCTCCTGCCTCTTCAGTGCTGAGGTTATGGGCGTACAGCACCCTGTTTGGCCCTTAGGCAGGATGGATGGAATCCCTAGAGGAGACCTGGAATCCCTTTTGCATTAAGCTGGCTTCCTATTCAGGAAAGGCAGGAGCTGGGTGAATGGCTGCTGAAAGAGAAAGGACCAGGAGGCCTGGGGAGCTGCTTTGGGGGGTGGGTAGGGACCTTCTCTGGGGCTGGACTCTAAGGCTCCCCAACATCGCTAGACAGTGAAGGCGCCTTGACCTTGGCCCTTTTGACCATAGGAAGTGTAAGCAGAAGAAATTAACCGTTGCTCTGAATTTACCCAGTGTATAGTATAATTGTTCCACATCAGCAGCTACAACCAGCTACCGACTGAGACTGTTAAAGAACACATCGAGTCTGTCCCAGACAGATACAGACCTTTCTCGTTATCCCCTAAGCAGCACAGTACAACAACTCTACATGGTGTTTATGTTGTATTGGGTGGTATAGATAGAAGTAATTCCAATGCATAGACGCTTGTATGTAGTTTATATATAAATGGGTTTTTTTATGCAGTGGATGATTTTGCTGCCCACAGGGGTTCTGGAACCATTTCCTCTAGGATATAGAAAAACAGTTGTATCCTGCTGTCTCAGCGTAGCAAGTGGACTGTGACAGCCGTCTACCTTGTAGATATTGAACTGGTCAGCCACCCCAATTGGATCCTCCATGTTTCCTGGCCGGACTTTGATACACCTAACCGAGTTTAGTGTTACACAGAGAAAAAAGCAGGTGGGCAAGCGTGTCGTTCCTCCTGTGTCACAACCCACCAGCCTCAAACCAACAGCTCTTTGTTTGCATCCCTTGTTTGCATCCCCTGGAAGCTGTTTAAGTTTTTGCTGGGTCTGGAGCTTCGAGTGGGATCTAAGAAGGGCTGGATGGAGTCAGAGGTTGAGCATCAGGCTCGCCTCCAACCCTTGTTCATACAGTCCCAGGGCCACTTACACTGGCTTCACAGTGCCTGTTGCCTTCCGTGTTCGCGTCTTAGCATCTCCTTTGCCAACTTTACAGTTACGCACAGCTGCCTGTGAGTTTCCAGCCCCGGCTCTGGGAGAGGTGGCTCTCAGAGTGTGTGCTCGCAGAGTCCCATCGCTTAAAAAACAGGCAGCCGGGGGTTGGGGATTTGGCTCAGTGGTAGAGCACTTGCCTAGCAAGTGCAAGGCCCTGGGTTCGATCCCCAGCTCCGAAAAAAAGAATAGAAAAAACAAACAAACAAACAAACAAACAAACAAAAAAAACCAGGCAACCGGAGAGGTGGCTCAGTGGTTAAGAGCACCGACTGCTCTTCCAGAGGTCCTGAGTTCAATTCCCAGCAACCACATGGTGGCTCACAGCCATCTGTAATGGATCTGATGCCCTCTTCTGGTGTGTCTGAAGACAGTGACAGTGTACAATAAATGAATGAATCTTAAAAAACAGGCAACAAGTTTATTAACCATTTTGCTCAGTAGAAGTTTAATGGAGAAAGTTGTTTCAAACGATCAGTCAAAAAGAACAGCTCCTTTACAAACCAGTTATGGCAGTGGTGAGGCAAAACCCCAGGTCTGATTTCATGTTCCTCTCGCCTGGCCCCTACGAGAGGGCAGAGGATGAGCGAGAAGATGGGGCCATTAAAATGTTAGCTGGAGGAATTACAAAAATACACTCTGATGTAGCAACAGGATCGTGGTGAGGCATGCCATGGGGAGGGGCAAAACTGGGCAGGGAGGTGCCGTGGGTGCTCAGTGCCTCGGGGAAGGAGGGATCCTGGCTCCCGGCCTGCAGGTCTTGGTGTGGACACATGCTGTACGGGGGCTCACCTGGATGCCTGGGGAGACAGGATTACGTGTCAAACTTCATAGGTCTTCTGAACCATCCCCCTGTTTGCCCACGGGACTAAAGCAACCCAAAGCAGGCCATCGTGGCAAGTGGTTCCCAAGTGAGCAGAAGGGGCTCTTACTTGATGCCCTCCACCTACCTACTGCTTTTGCCTAGGGAGGGTGATGGGCTGTGACGTAAAAGGCACAGCGACATGCCTCTTAACAGTAACAGTCACCTCTCCCCTGGCTCCCAGCGTATATGTTAAACAGGGTCCTTACCGTTCTCTTATGTGGCCCGGGCTCTCTAAGCTAGATGTCACGACAGTGGGATCATGAATGTGTTGCTGATGTCAGGAGGGTCAAGGCCAGATGCAGGAGAGAGTATTGAAAGTATAGGTCCGTGGAGAGGCTGTCCCTAAGACCTGCTATGCTCTTCTCACCGTCTGCACTACCGAGCCCCATCTTCCAAGGCCATTATTACACTGGAATAGGTTCTTCATTCCACTCCAGTGTTTGGGGGCCCCTCCCCCATTCCAATCTTCTGAGCATTGCTGAGATCAACTTTGGCAATAGGAACTGGATGGGGGGAGGATTTCTATCACACCCAATGGCGGGTTGGGCTGTGTGTATGCAGATAAACACAAGGTCTCTCTCCACTGGCTGCACCAGGCTCATTAACAAACATCTACTCTGGAACTCAGCACCATGCATGTGCAGGAGAGAGAGAGACAGGGGGAGAGAGAGAGAGACAGGGGGAGAGAGAGAGAGACAGGGGAGAGAGAGAGAGACAGGGGGAGAGAGAGAGAAAAACAGACACATACACACACACACAAAGACAGACAGAGACCAGAGACAGAGGAAGACACACATACATACACAGAGACAGAGAGACAGACAGGAAGAGACAGAGACAGAGAGACAGAGAGACACAGACACACACAGAGACACAGATGGACACAGAGAGACAAACACACACACACACACACACACACAGAGAGAGAGAGAGAGAGAGAGAGAGAGAGAGAGAGAGAGAGAGAGAGAGAGAGAGAGAGAGAGAGAGTGCGAGCTAGCTCTTACATGGCGACAGGACAGCCATTAATAATACCCAAATGAGCTGGCTAATGTACCCGTCAGGAACTTTGCATGTTGAGCAAAGCAGGAGATAGAAGGCACTTATTAGCCCTGTTACAGCACCTCTCAGCTGGAAGTATAATAGAAAACCAGAAAAACCAATCGACTGGCTCAAATAGTTTTGCTTGTTTTTTTTTCCCCAAATAAATTGATTCTTGCTAATGGGACTGATCTTAAACGTTCTTTAAACTGTAAAGAATATTGTTGTGGTTTAGAATTAGATATGGGCTTTGGTGTCCCTTAAGAGCCCCTTTGAAGAATGCCATTAAGATTTTGGAGAATTCGTGCTACTTCTGGAAGATTTATTACTAGCTATCAGACAGGTCTGGCTTTGAAGGAAATAGACTGCTTGTCAAGAACGGAAGTCGTGACTTCAGGGTGTGCAAGTTCACTCAGGATCTTTGGAGGTGAATCATTCTGTTATGACAAATGCAGCAGCCTTCTCCCCACAACCTAATAAGTGTGTCCATCTTTGGGGATAGCTTGCTGCAGACAAGGGGCCTAGCAGCTTGGGCCATGCAGGCTGGCTGTATGCCAGAGGGTGGGCACCAAAGGTTAGCATATTCATGGCTACCTCAAAAGAGGATCATGAGCGACATGGCTACCTGGGATGCCTGAGAAGCAACAGAAGGGGCTGCATGCATTTTCCTTCTCTGCCTCAGAGGTAGGGAATAGCTTCCATTGGGTTGGGGCAATATCAGATTGTCAAACTAACTCATGCTTTTGTATGAGGCCGTGCTCCTGAGCTGTCTCAGGAGATAGGGGTGGGGCACTGCTCATGTTTATGTCAGCCTATGTGGATGGAGGGACACGGACTTGACAGTCGGACTTTTTCTAGTCAGGAACTGTTACTTTCTAACGCCATCCCATAGTTATGCACTGGTGAGAGTTGGGCCTGGAATCGGCCAGCTGTAATTGGGTCCCTGCTTTGTGATCTCTGATAGGCTTTATACGAGAGTGTGTGTACCGGAGGGTAGGAGTGAGGCAAAGGAAAAGATCACAAATGGCATCTCGGGAAGAGGCAAAAACCTGAAGAAGAAAAAAAAAGACCCATTTTTCCTTAATACATAGTTTAGAACTCACTAGACCCATTAGGCAGAATTCTGGAATCCTGGTTCTGCAAGGAAGCCATTAATGATGAAGAACTGGTCTCTCCTTGGCAAAATGCCAGGGCAACCAAATTGTTAGAGGAAGAAATAAGAGCAAAAAGCATAACTCTGGGTTTCAACAAAAAGTCTTTGGCAAGAAGAAATGGGAAATATTAATGGTTTCCATGGAGTCCAGCCACCTTCTGATGTAGGGTGAGGTGGATAAGCTGTCTTTGAAGTAGAGCAGTAATCGGCCTTTTTGCAAATGGCTAAGAGGAGGGCTGGCTATTGGCTGTTTGCAGATAAAGTCTCTGAGGAAAGGTGAGCTGAATGGTTGCTATGGTAACCGGCTGTTAGAATTGGTCCACTTAACTGTCCCCATAGTAACTAAGCTCCTGGAGAGCTATAGAGGAATTAGTTATCTTAACATACTACTATTATCCCCATGGTAACCAGTCTCTGAATGGGAGTGGTCAGCCTCAAGGAGAATGGTGGGAAAAACTTGGCTTCCTGGAGAAATGGGTAAGAGGCAGAGATGTGAATGTGAATTTCTTCACCAACCAAACCTCTCAAGGGCTGGAATTCTTGAGATGTGTGTGGAGAGAGGGATTGGGTGCTGAATGTGCCTTTCTCTGTCTCTGTCTGTCTTTGTCTCTGTCTGTCTCTGTCTGTCTGTCTGTCTGTCTCTCTGTGTGTGTGTGTGTGTGTGTGTGTGTGTGTGTCTGTGTGTCTGTGTGTCTGTGAGAGAGAGAGAGAGAGAGAGAGAGAGAGAGAGAGAGAGAGAGAGAGAGAGAGAGAGAGAGACTGGAGGCTGGCTAATGTGTTTCTAGGTCTGGGTAAATGAAGTCACTTCTTGCCCCCTGCTAGTTGGTGCCCAACTCACTCATGGGTTGCAGTGGCCGGTGCAGCTGGGAGGGGCTCCTTCTGGCTACACATTACCATTCTGGTGCAGAGTGCGCCGGCGTTGGCTTGACTGCATGCTCAGGACCAGGTACTGCCTCATAAACTCACTGAACCGCTTCTGGTTGGCCAACTTCCGGGCTGACTTCCGGGCCCCAGTGAAGCCCCCAAACCTTTTCTGCAGCTGCTTCTGCTCCACCTCATCGGCCTCATCTGCGACAGGCTCTGCATCTGCCTCAGGCTCTGCGTCTCGGGCTTGCACCACACTCCTGACACGCGGCATTCTCTTCAGGTGCTGCATCTCCGAGGCTTTCGACTGGTAAAGAGCAGCGGACGCGAGCTCTGGATCAGCAGGGCTGAGCTGCTCAGAGTCACTGGCCATGGCTTTGGTGCAAAGAGTCCAGAGAGGGCGGGGGAAGACCTTCTCTTCACACTGGAGGATGCACAGCTGCAAAGACACAGGGAGGAGGAAGAGAAGAAGGTCAATGCCAGGGATGAGCTAAGTCACAGAGTCAAAGTTCTGAAGAGCGGAAGTTCTCAAGTATTGGGCAGCAGTTTGTGTGTGTGTGTGTGTGTGTGTGTGTGTGTGTGTGTGTGTGGCGGGTAGGTAACATTAGTTACTTTCCTCCATCTCTCTCCATTTAATTCTAAATGTACTTTACTTTAAAATTATTATTATGATTATTAATTATTATTGTGTGTGAGTGTGGAGGTCAGAGGACACTATATAGAGTCTCCTTCAACTTTATGTGGCTTCCAGGATCCACACTCAGGCCAATGGCTTGCACAGAAGCACCTTTACCCACTGTGACTGCTCACTGGCCCTTCCACTTTACCTTTTGAGACACTGTCTCTTCTTGACTTGGAATGACCTGACCCAGTTGGGCAGTAATGGCTGGTCAGCAAGCCCCAGGGATCCTCCTGCCTCTGCTCCCCTCATCTGGGATCACACCCATGTGCTTCTGTGCTTGGCTTTTATGTAGGTGCTGGGAACGCTCAGGTTTGTTTAGCAAGCACCTTACTGATGTCTCAGTTAGGGATACTATTGCTGCGATGAAAGACTGTGACCAAAGCAACCTGGAGAGAAAAGGGCTCACACTTCTGCATCACAGGTCATCATGGAAGGAAGTCAGGACAGGAACTCAGAGGCAGGAGCTGATGCAGAGGCCATGGAGGGATGTTGCTTACTGGCTTATTCCTCATGGTTTCCTCAGCCTGCTCTCTTATAGAACACAGGACCACCTGCCCAGGGATGGCACCACTCACAATGGGCCCTCCCATATCAATCACTAATTGAGAAAATGCCTTAGAGCTGGATCTCATGGAGGCATTTCCTCAACAGTGAAGTTCTTTCCTCTTGGATGACTCTAACTTGTATCAAGTTGACACAAAACTATCCAGCATGACTAAGGAGCCATCTCTCCAGCCCATGCGCAGCAGTTTTACATATAGTCAGAGCTGTGGTTAATTTATTTTCAGTTAATCCAGCAGGCTAACACAGAATCAAGATATGCCAAATTATATCCTTATATTCCTCAGGCTAGGGAAGGACAGACTGTAACCAGAAACAGAGGAAACATGGGATTATATCTTCCTATGTATTTTAAGGTCATTCTTTAGCTGGGGAGATGGCTTGGTTGGTACAGTGTCCGCTGTGCAAGCACGAGTCTCTCGGTTCAGATCTGCAGCACCCACAGACAAGTCGAGCACGGTGGTACTTGTCTGTGACTCTAGTAGGAAGCGGGAGAGGGTGGAGATGGGTGACTTCCTGGAGCGGCAGAGTCAGTCAATCTAAGCGGTCAATAAGTGCTGGACGCACTGAGAGAGACTGGTGGAGCAGGATAGAGGAAGACAGACATGCACGCAGGGGCACAGACATGCGTGCACACTACGCACATGTATACCCAAACAAGAGGGAAGCAAACTAAAGCCCCTATGTGAAGACCAACCCGTGTCACTAATTTTTATTCCACTTATACTAGCCACTCTTATTTGTACATCATTTATAGTAAGTGATGTCCAAGAGGCTCTGGATGCACACAGTTGGGCGTGTGCAGCTAAACCTACAATTACTGGACTTGTGTATCTGCTTAGATTCAAGCTGGGCAGTGCCCCAAGAGCTCTCTGCTGGCTTGCCTCCCCAGTCACCAATCCTCTATGGAGAGCAGTAGCTGGACCCCACCATCTTCCCATCACCCCACTGATCCCGACCTTAGCCTCATCTTCCTGCCCTCCTATCTCTGTTTGGGTTTCTTGGAAGTCTCCCCTGTCACTTTGCTATGGGCATTTCGGGTTTAGCCCTGACTCTCACTCTCATGTTCCTGGCCTTACCCAGCGGAAAGTCTCTCTTTCCCTTGACCTTGCCATTGTAGTGAAGGGTGTTTCAAGGGCCCCTCATCAAACTGTGGAGCTCTCACCTGGCTCCCTAGCTCCTTATGGTACAGAAGGTGTCCACTGTCCACCCAGAGCCATCTCTCTTTAGTACATAACACTGATCCCTTCTTGAAATCAATAGTGCATTTCTACAACTCCCTGTAGTCAGAGGTGGCAGGCAACAAGAACGAAAATGGCCATCTCAGCCATCTGCAGTGAACTTGGGGCTGGCTTGGTAGGAAAGAGCACCCTTCCCTCCTTTCTTGATTTTCTTCAGCATCTGGTTTGGAATGTGGGCATTTTGGGTTATCATACCCTTTTGCTGCTATCCTGAAACCATGAGGCGACTTGGAGGG
Source organism: Rattus rattus (assembly GCF_011064425.1). Taxonomy (NCBI): domain Eukaryota; kingdom Metazoa; phylum Chordata; class Mammalia; order Rodentia; family Muridae; genus Rattus; species Rattus rattus. Next base: position 59,027,276 of record NC_046165.1, on the reverse strand, counting down.
TGGCATCCTGTGCTGGGAGCCAAGTGAACATCCTGGCAGAATAAAAAGACAGGAGACCCTAGAGCTGGGACACCAGCCCTGAACTCACTTTGTGGACGGTCAAATCCGATGGCCCCCTGTTACCTTTAGGTCTTTGATACCAGCAGGTAAATTTAATTCTCATTTGATATAATCTTACTGGTGTGCTTTAATTCGTATTGCTGTAATAAAATGTCCTGGCAAAAAGCAACTTAGGGGAGAAGGGGCCATGTGTTATTCCAGGTTACAATTATCATTTCAGGGAAGTCACGGCATCAGCAGCTTGAGGCAGCTGATCACATGACACCCACAGTCAGAAGCAAAGAAACATGAATGCATATAGGAGTAAGTGTTTGCTTGCTCTCAACTCTTACACAGTTCAGGAGTCCCTGCCTAGGGAATGGTGTTTCCCACAGTGGACTTTGTCTTCTCAAATACAGCAAGTTAGGACAACCCCCACAGAAATGCTCATAGGCCAACTCAATGAAGACCGTCCCTTATTGAAATTCTTGTACTATGTGATTTTAGCCTGCATTAAGTTGGCAAATAAAGTTAATCATCACAGCATCTCTGTCTGCTTTTTTGCTTGCCCTTCCTCCGTCTCTGGGGTTTGTTATTTCACAGTTGATTTTCTAAAAAAAGACTTATTTACTTTTTTGTGTATGCACTTATGCAGTGGCTTATCATACATTTATGTGGTGCCGGTAGAGGCCATCCTAGTTCTCCCTGCAGCTGGAGTTGCAGTCATGTGTAAGCTGCTGGATGTAGGTGTTGGGATCCAAACTCAGGTCCACCATAAGAGTAAGGATTTCTCTGAACCAATGAGCCATCTCTCTAGGCCTAAGTGAGGCTTTATATGTGAGGATCCATTTGTACCTCCCTCTGCCCTACCATCCTCTGTCTACGCAGTCTGTGTATCTGCCTCTCTTCTCCATCCCGTCTGCCATGCCTGAGCGCTTCTCAGAAGACGGAGACCTCCCACCGATCTTTCCATCTTTCTCTTTGCCACTCAAACCCATGTGAGATCTCTGGCAGGTCCAATAGAATTAGTCTAGTCACATCACCCCCTGCCCACAGCTGTGGCTTGGTAGGAAAGAGCTCGTACCTTGTCCTGTCTTCAAACCATCTCCAGGCGCCTTAACAGGGCACACCTGTGCCGTGCGTCCTAGCCTTCCTTTATGGCTTCCTTCCAACTCCTCATCTTTCGCAGTCCCTCAGGACACAGGACTACGCTTCACACACCTCCCTGCCTTTTGTCACTGCGGCTCCCTGAAGGAATGACCCCTCCTGCTCCTTCAGACCTGGTCACATCCTAACTTCTTCTTTTTATCTTCTTTTGGTTCCTTGGAAAGAATTTCTCTGTCTTACTTACCTCTGTGTTCCTACCCAACTTTGCATTCCTCCCATGGGGATTTTAATGATAGATATATTTGTAATACTTTATAAAGCATCATCTAGAAAGTTAGGAGTACTTTTCCTCATTTTGAGTCCTGGGTAAGTGTCTTCTTTATATATACAGTGATTAGTAGTAGGCTAGGCAGTCAATTACATTCTCTTAAGTTCTAGATGCACTAGTGCATAGGTGCATTTGGTTGTCATAACAAATGTCCTTAAAAATGTGTGTGTGAAGGTCAGAGGACAGCTCTGGGAGTCATCCTCAGGAATCTTGCCTATTTCCTTTTAGGAAGTGTCTCTCCTCGGCTTGCAGTTTGCTAATTAGGCTGGACTGGCTGGTCATTAGGTCCCAGAGACCTTCCTGTCTCTACATGCCCAGTGCTGGGAGTTTAAGCACGTGTCACCTGCTTTTATTTATTTATTTATTTTTCATCCCAAAGTAAGTTTAATTACAAAAATGTATTGCAACTATTCTACCAAAAATATTTACTAGAATGTTAAACAAAACATTTTAACGTTCTTTCTGATAATTTAGTATGAAAGTAATTTTCATAACATTTATGGGCATTGTTCCAACCCAGATTCAGGACTCAAGTTCTCATCCTTACAAGGCGATCCCTTAACCACCTGAGTCCATACGTGTCCTCTAATGCTACGTAGAGGCCGAAGACGTTAGTAAAACTCCTTTGGTGCACGGAACAGATGCCAACAACAAACGGTTGTCCAGGACCTCATGTCCATGGTGGCAGATTTCCTGCAACAGTGTTCTCCAGTCTGGAGGAGCACAGGGAGGTGTGCACTGCACTGATAAGGTGGGGAATGGGAGCAGCTCAGCCTTTGGTTCAACTTCACAGAGAAGGAACCCTCCATGTTTGCTGAATTTTCTGCTCCTTTGGTTTACGGGCAGAAGAGACAAATCTAGAGGCCACTAAAACTGAATGCTCCTGGGCTTCTAACTCCAGATGGTAATTAGATTTTGTGTCAATGAGAGAAAATGAAATTTTTGTGATTAAACCAGATGCCACGGTCTTTACTGAGATTCAACTCACGGCCAGAGAAATGGGACGCTGACCAAACCATCGCAAGCATTGGTTTAGGAGAAGGTCTGAGGCAAGTCTGGGGCGTTTAAAGGTACAGCAGCATTTTCAGTGCCAGATGGGCATACGAGCCTAATGCTTATTATGGTCTGGTCTGAGGTCCTCATCAGCTGCTTCTCCGGGATGGGCTGGTGACTTATTAAGTGAGTTGGACCCGTTTCCTCAGCCATGATGATGACGTTGCTATATTAAGCCAGAGTTTGCATGAGCAGCTGGAGTCTTAGACTGGGGCCAAATTGGTTTGTGGAGCTGAGCTTCTGAAGAGACCAAGCAAGGGGCCGTTTGGGTGTCTGGATCAGAGATTAGGCCACAGGCTGAAGGTGCAGCCCAGCCACAGAGGCGGGGCCTCGTTCCAGTTGTGTACTGCCTATCAAATAGACAGGCGACTCTTCGGAGGGGAAGAAGGCAGTCACGTGTTGTTTTGGTTCCTGAGTGATGCTTAGGACATATTTGTCCTTGGGGGCATTGCCAGAACAGTCAAAGGCACGGCTAGGAATGTAACCGCCACAGCACACCTGCCTGGTCATGCACATCCCTGGGTTCAATCCTAATGACTGCAGAATTGATAAAAATAAGCGGGAGAGATGGTTCAGTGGTTAAGAGCACGTACTGCTCTTGTAGGGGATCCAACTTCAGTTCTTAGCACTTAGCGTAAGCTCACAGCCACCTTTAACTCCAGCTCCAGGGGGATCTGACACCCTCTTTCAGCCTCCAAGGGTAATTGCATTCATGTGCACATGTGTGTGTGTGTGTGTATGTGTGTGTATGTATATGTGTATGTGTGTTGTGTGTGTGTGTGTATATGTGTGTGTGTGTGTGTGTGTGTGTGTGTGTGTGTGTGTGTGTGTGTTCAAAGGCAGACACTAACCAGGGGCAGCAGATGACTAGCACGGGAACAATCCATTAGAATAGCTTCTTCTGCTGCAAATCACCTCAGAGTTTTCACTAACTGCACATAGAGATGCCAGGAGGCAGTTTCTGTTGCACTGGTTTTAGGACTTTTTTGAGAATGTTTTGTTTTAGTCTTGGACTCTAAAATAACCCTTTGAGTCTAGCTTCTTCTGCTTGAGCAGATGGAATGAGCCACGCTGACAGTTAGGTGAGGAACCAGAGGGCACTGCCATGGGTTTGGATGTGAGTCACTGCTGACCAAAATTACAGTCTACCAAAAGGCCAACCGTGCCAGAGCCAAGTGGCCCGAGGATCTCGGGAACAAGTCAGGATTATGTAATGTGGTGGAGAGATTGGGAGGTGACCCTGGATGGAATGTGAGTTCCTCCTCATTCCGCCTCATCAAAGCAGACGCAGACAAGATTTGCAGACTCGAAGATGAGACATAATTGCCTATGCTCTTGGCATTTCATTCTACTTTAAAATGGGTTAAAAGGGAACACGAACTAGAAACGAAAAACAAGCAGGTAAAGAGTCCTCAGGGGCCACCAGGCACTGCAGAGCATTTATCTCCAACTGCGAGGCTTTTACCAATCCATTTTCTGTCTTGTTTCTAGGAAGTAAAGCGAGTGTTGTCTGGACCCCAAAGATTTGAGATCTGGGGAGAGCTAGAAGTGGGCTTCCAGCTCGTCACCATCCCACCAAGACCCAAATGCAAGACCTTACAGTGGCTGCCCAGGATGGACCCAGCAAGGAGCCTAATGTTCTAAGAATCATACAATTTCTACAAGACAGGCTGCCTGAGCCCTGTTATGAGTACACTGGGCCCCATGCTGGGAGACCTAGATTGGTACCAACATCTATCAGCAAAGGAACTCATACCTTAACCAGAGAGAGGGGACAGAGAGGCAGAGACAGAGACACAGAGAGAACCAGCCAGCTAGCCATCGGCACCCAAACCAGAATAAGTACAGCCCATAGAGCATCACCCAGGAAGAATCTTATTTCAGTTTCTCATCAAGCTCAAGGTCAGATTGGTTAAAGAAACTGGGGTGTGAGAGTAGGTGGGAAAGTCCACATATATAGTGAAAATAAAGTCACTGGGGAGAGAACAACCCTTCTTTTCTTCCTACACTCACTGGCCAGTCATATCTGTGTGTGATCTATGGCAACGGCCTGGGATCCAGGTAGGTTGGGCACATGCAATCTACCCCAAGTGGTCTCATTCTCATACCCGAGCCAGGCCCTAGAGCCCCAGGAACTCTCTGCTGCTGCTGTTTCCCCAAGTACCACAGTGTCTAGGGAAGACCTTCATCCTGACGGTGTTTTCTCTCCAGCTCTTTCTGACTGGTCCTGACCTTGGCCTCACCCTCCTGAGTTTTCTGTCTTGGTTTGGTCTCTTAGAAGCCTCTGTATTGTTTTAGCTCTACCTATTCTTCTCCTCTGTGTTTTTAGATCAAGCTCCACTTGAACCTTACCTTTGCCTTTGGGAGAGAACAGTGTCATGAGCTGAAGCTTGACCTTGGCTTTGAAGCGTAAGTGGGGTTTAGCGGATGGAGGAAGGGAGAGGCAAGAGCAAGGTGGCAAGAGAGCAAAGAAAGGCAGGGTTCTCTGGGAGCTGTCAAGAGTGGCTGGACCTGGGCTTGAAGCCAAGAGGAAGAAGGTCAGGGGTCTAGCCTTGACAGTTATCTGCAGCCTTGGGGGAGGAAACCAGGTATGTAGTGGCATCTCAGAAGGAGAGGGACAGGGGTCAAGAAGCAAGCATCTGCTTAAGGATTGGATAGAGAACTAGAGGTCAATATAGAAGGTTGGGAAAGGGTAGACAGAGAGGAAAGAGACCCATAATCCAGGCAAGAGAAGCAGGAGATGTTTCTGGAAGGATGAGATATCAGACAGACAGACAGACTCAGATGATAACATGATAGATAAGTGTCAGAAACACATCCCTTCAAGGGGTCATGCAGGCTGCGCCTCTGGATTGCATGACTGTGTAGAAGGCAGGTGTGCCCAGGCCTGGAAGAGTGTAGTGCTTGTCTGTTGGGGCTGGGGCCATATTTCTATTCGCAGATGGGAGATAACAAGGCGTATCGGGTACCAACTACATTGGATTTCATGTTTGCACATTTGTCTTAAGCAATTCCTTGTTTGTTTTGAAAGGCCGAGGGGTTTGAAACACAGCACCTTGAAAGCAGCTTTACTGACTTCAAAGGGAAAAAATAATTGAATTCTACTGGATTTTATAGGAGAGAATAGCTATCTACACTGAAGTTAAAGGAGTGAGAAAGCATCTCATTTAATGAATAATTTAATTTAATGTTTGGTGCTTCAACTTGGAAGTTTAAAACACAAGAGAGCATTTTGAATGCTCATCGTAGAATTATCTGCAATGTAAGAAATGGATGACAATATGCATGAGCAACAGATGGAGAACAAGTTACACATTTATGGAAAGAAATCACTTAAAACAATGTGTAATAACGTGAGAATATTAACCTTGAGACCCACAGAAAGTGAGAAAAGTAAGATTCTCTTGGTTTGCTGCACTCCAATAGCCGATAGTCACTGTCAACCCGAGGGGTTTAGATCGTGCAGGAGACACAGTTGATGAAGGTTTTATTGAGGATGACAGCCCCACCCTCAGTATGAGGAGCACCATCCCAAGAGCTGCAGTTCAAGGCTGACCTAAGTGAGCTGAGCCTCAGTACCCATCTCTCTCTGCTTCCCGACTGCGGACCCCACATGACCAACTGCTTCAAGTGCTTGCCTCTGTGCTCTCTCCATAGACTGTGCTCCCGAACTGTGAGATGAAATAAACCCTTATGTTTCAAGGGTTTTTGTCACAGCAAAGAGAAACGTGACTAATACATGGAATTGAAGAAGATTTACATTTTCTTCATATATAACACGTGTATTATGCATTGGCACTGGGACAGGGGCATCATGAGCAGATATTTACTGGGAGATAGAGAGGGAGAACCAGAGGAATCTGGTGGCAGAGAGGGAGGACCAGAGGAGTCTGGTGGCAGAGAGGGAGGATCTTTGGGATCTGGTAATAAAGAGGGAGGACCACAGGGTCATGGTAGGAAGATGTAGCTCAGCTCCAGCTGTTTCCTCTTGGTCAGATGACACTGCTTAAGCCATAGGACCTCTGGGAGAGACTTAAAATGTCTCACATAGGGTTTGCCTTGGAGTCAGAGGGAAGAAGTGTCAGGGAAGAGGGCAGTCCCTCCACCTCCTGGACCTACCTTCAGGTT